>NC_143138.1:105088186-105253543 GCF_059928025.1 Delphinapterus leucas | reverse complement strand
TCTTGCTCTAACCCTAACCCTAACCCTAACCCTAACCCTAACCCTAACCCTAACCCTAACCCTAACCCTAACCCTAACCCTAACCCTAACCCTAACCCTAACCCTAACCCTAACCCTAACCCTAACCCTAACCCTAACCCTAACCCTAACCCTAACCCTAACCCTAACCCTAACCCTAACCCTAACCCTAACCCTAACCCTAACCCTAACCCTAACCCTAACCCTAACCCTAACCCTAACCCTAACCCTAACCCTAACCCTAACCCTAACCCTAACCCTAACCCTAACCCTAACCCTAACCCTAACCCTAACCCTAACCCTAACCCTAACCCTAACCCTAACCCTAACCCTAACCCTAACCCTAACCCTAACCCTAACCCTAACCCTAACCCTAACCCTAACCCTAACCCTAACCCTAACCCTAAACCCTAACCCTAACCCTAACCCTAACCCTAACCCTAACCCTAACCCTAACCCTAACCCTAACCCTAACCCTAACCCTAACCCTAACCCTAACCCTAACCCTAACCCTAACCCTAACCCTAACCCTAACCCTAACCCTAACCCTAACCCTAACCCTAACCCTAACCCTAACCCTAACCCTAACCCTAACCCTAACCCTAACCCTAACCCTAACCCTAACCCTAACCCTAACCCTAACCCTAACCCTAACCCTAACCCTAACCCTAACCCTAACCCTAACCCTAACCCTAACCCTAACCCTAACCCTAACCCTAACCCTAACCCTAACCCTAACCCTAACCCTAACCCTAACCCTAACCCTAACCCTAACCCTAACCCTAACCCTAACCCTAACCCTAACCCTAACCCTAACCCTAACCCTAACCCTAACCCTAACCCTAACCCTAACCCTAACCCTAACCCTAACCCTAACCCTAACCCTAACCCTAACCCTAACCCTAACCCTAACCCTAACCCTAACCCTAACCCTAACCCTAACCCTAACCCTAACCCTAACCCTAACCCTAACCCTAACCCTAACCCTAACCCTAACCCTAACCCTAACCCTAACCCTAACCCTAACCCTAACCCTAACCCTAACCCTAACCCTAACCCTAACCCTAACCCTAACCCTAACCCTAACCCTAACCCTAACCCTAACCCTAACCCTAACCCTAACCCTAACCCTAACCCTAACCCTAACCCTAACCCTAACCCTAACCCTAACCCTAACCCTAACCCTAACCCTAACCCTAACCCTAACCCTAACCCTAACCCTAACCCTAACCCTAACCCTAACCCTAACCCTAACCCTAACCCTAACCCTAACCCTAACCCTAACCCTAACCCTAACCCTAACCCTAACCCTAACCCTAACCCTAACCCTAACCCTAACCCTAACCCTAACCCTAACCCTAACCCTAACCCTAACCCTAACCCTAACCCTAACCCTAACCCTAACCCTAACCCTAACCCTAACCCTAACCCTAACCCTAACCCTAACCCTAACCCTAACCCTAACCCTAACCCTAACCCTAACCCTAACCCTAACCCTAACCCTAACCCTAACCCTAACCCTAACCCTAACCCTAACCCTAACCCTAACCCTAACCCTAACCCTAACCCTAACCCTAACCCTAACCCTAACCCTAACCCTAACCCTAACCCTAACCCTAACCCTAACCCTAACCCTAACCCTAACCCTAACCCTAACCCTAACCCTAACCCTAACCCTAACCCTAACCCTAACCCTAACCCTAACCCTAACCCTAACCCTAACCCTAACCCTAACCCTAACCCTAACCCTAACCCTAACCCTAACCCTAACCCTAACCCTAACCCTAACCCTAACCCTAACCCTAACCCTAACCCTAACCCTAACCCTAACCCTAACCCTAACCCTAACCCTAACCCTAACCCTAACCCTAACCCTAACCCTAACCCTAACCCTAACCCTAACCCTAACCCTAACCCTAACCCTAACCCTAACCCTAACCCTAACCCTAACCCTAACCCTAACCCTAACCCTAACCCTAACCCTAACCCTAACCCTAACCCTAACCCTAACCCTAACCCTAACCCTAACCCTAACCCTAACCCTAACCCTAACCCTAACCCTAACCCTAACCCTAACCCTAACCCTAACCCTAACCCTAACCCTAACCCTAACCCTAACCCTAACCCTAACCCTAACCCTAACCCTAACCCTAACCCTAACCCTAACCCTAACCCTAACCCTAACCCTAACCCTAACCCTAACCCTAACCCTAACCCTAACCCTAACCCTAACCCTAACCCTAACCCTAACCCTAACCCTAACCCTAACCCTAACCCTAACCCTAACCCTAACCCTAACCCTAACCCTAACCCTAACCCTAACCCTAACCCTAACCCTAACCCTAACCCTAACCCTAACCCTAACCCTAACCCTAACCCTAACCCTAACCCTAACCCTAACCCTAACCCTAACCCTAACCCTAACCCTAACCCTAACCCTAACCCTAACCCTAACCCTAACCCTAACCCTAACCCTAACCCTAACCCTAACCCTAACCCTAACCCTAACCCTAACCCTAACCCTAACCCTAACCCTAACCCTAACCCTAACCCTAACCCTAACCCTAACCCTAACCCTAACCCTAACCCTAACCCTAACCCTAACCCTAACCCTAACCCTAACCCTAACCCTAACCCTAACCCTAACCCTAACCCTAACCCTAACCCTAACCCTAACCCTAACCCTAACCCTAACCCTAACCCTAACCCTAACCCTAACCCTAACCCTAACCCTAACCCTAACCCTAACCCTAACCCTAACCCTAACCCTAACCCTAACCCTAACCCTAAACCCTAACCCTAACCCTAACCCTAACCCTAACCCTAACCCTAACCCTAACCCTAACCCTAACCCTAACCCTAACCCTAACCCTAACCCTAACCCTAACCCTAACCCTAACCCTAACCCTAACCCTAACCCTAACCCTAACCCTAACACTAACCCATACCCTAACATGTACGCTCACCCTAAACCGTTGTCGTACCCTAACCTGTACCCTAAACCGTCCCCGTCCCCTAACCCTAACCCTAACCCTAACCCTAAGCCTTACCCGAAGCCTTACCCTCACCCGTCCCCTAATCCTAACCCGTACGCTAACACTAACCCGTACCCTAACACGTACGCTCACCCTAAACCGTTGTCGTACCCTAACCTGTACCCTAAACCGTCCCCGTCCCCTAACCCTAACCCTAACCCTAACCCTAACCCTAACCCTTACCCGAAGCCTTACCCTCACCCGTCCCCTAATCCTAACCCGTACGCTAACACTAACCCGTACCCTAACACGTACGCTCACCCGAAACCGTTGTCGTACCCTAACCTGTACCCTAAACCGTCACGGTCCGCTAACCCTAACCCTAACCCTAACCCTAACCCTAACCCTTACCCGAAGCCTTACCCTCACCCGTCCCCTAATCCTAACCCGTACGCTAACACTAACCCGTACCCTAACACGTACGCTCACCCTAAACCGTTGTCGTACCCTAACCTGTACCCTAAACCGTACCCGTCCCCTAATCCTAACCCTAACCCTAACCCTAACCCTAACCCTAACCGTTACCCGAAGCCTTACCCTCACCCGTCCCCTAATCCTAACCCGTACGCTAACACTAACCCATACCCTAACACGTACGCTCACCCTAAACCATTGTCGTACCCTAACCTGTACCCTAAACCGTCCCGGTCCCCTAACCCTAACCCTAACCCTAACCCTAACCCTAACCCTTACCCGAAGCCTTACCCTCACCCGTCCCCTAATCCTAACCCGTACGCTAACACTAACCCGTACCCTAACACGTACGCTCACCCTAAACCGTTGTCGTACCCTAACCTGTACCCTAAACCGTCCCCGTCCCCTAACCCTAACCCTAACCCTAACCCTAACCCTTACCCCAAGCCTTACCCTCACCCGTCCCCTAATCCTAACCCGTACGCTAACACTAACCCGTACCCTAACACGTACGCTCACCCTAAACCGTTGTCGTACCCTAACCTGTACCCTAAACCGTCCCCGTCCCCGTCCCCGTCCCCTAACCCTAACCCTAACCCTAACCCTTACCCGAAGCCTTACCCTCACCCGTCCCCTAATCCTAACCCGTACGCTAACACTAACCCGTACCCTAACACGTACGCTCACCCTAAACCATTGTCATACCATAACCTGTACCCTAAACCGTCCCCGTCCCCTAACCCTAACCCTAACCCTAACCCTAACCCTTACCCGAAGCCTTACCCTCACCCGTCCCCTAATCCTAACCCGTACGCTAACACTAAACCGTACCGTAACACGTACGCTCACCCTAAACTGTTGTCGTACCCTAAACCGTCCCCGTCCCCTAATCCTAACCCTAACCCTAACCCTAACCCTAACCCTTACCCGAAGCCTTACCCTCACCCGTCCCCTAATCCTAACCCGTACGCTAACACTAACCCGTACCCTAACACGTACGCTCACCCTAAACCGTTGTCGTACCCTAACCTGTACCCTAAACCGTCCCCTAACCCTAACCCTAACCCTAACCCTAACCCTAACCCTAACCCTTACCCGAAGCCTTACCCTCACCCGTCCCCTAATCCGAACCCGTACGCTAACACTAACCCGTACCCTAACACCTACGCTCACCCTAAACCGTTGTCGTACCCTAACCTGTACCCTAAACCGTCCCCGTCCCCGTCCCCTAACCCTAACCCTAACCCTAACCCTAACCCTAACCCAAAGCCTTACCCTCACCCGTCCCCTAATCCTAACCCGTAGGCTAACACTAACCCATACCCTAACACGTACGCTCACCCTAAACCGTTGTCATACCCTAACCTGTACCCTAAACCGTCCCCGTCCCCTAACCCTAACACTAACCCTAACCCTAACCGTTACCCGAAGCCTTACCCTCACCCGTCCCATAATCCTAACCCGTACGCTAACACTAACCCGTACCCTAACACGTACGCTCACCCTAAACCGTTGTCGTACACTAACCTGTACCCTAAACCGTCCCCGTCCCCTAACCCTAACCCTAACCCTAACCCTAACCCTAATCCTTACCCGAAGCCTTACCCTCACCCGTCCCCTAATCCTAACCCGTACGCTAACACTAACCCGTACCCTAACACGTACGCTCACCCTAAACCGTTGTCGTACCCTAACCTGTACCCTAAACCGTCCCCGTCCCCGTACCCTAACCCTAAACCTAACCCTAAACGTAACCCTTACCCGAAGCCTTACCCTCACCCGTCCCCTAATCCTAACCCGTAAGCTAACTCTAACCCGTACCCTAACACGTACGCTCACCCTAAACCGTTGTCGTACCCTAACCTGTATCCTAAATCTTCCCCGTCCCCTAACCCTAACCCTATCCCTAACCCTAACCCTAACCCTTACCCGAAGCCTTACCCTCACCCGTCCCCTAATCCTAACCCGTACGCTAACACTAACCCGTACCCTAACACGTACGCTCACCCTAAACCGTTGTCGTACCCTAACCTGTACCCTAAACCGTCCCCGTCCCCTAACCCTAACCCTATCCCTAACCCTAACCCTAACCCTAACCCTTACCCGAAGCCTTACCCTCACCCGTCCCCTAATCCTAACCCGTACACTAACACTAAACCGTACCCTAACACGTACGCTCACCCTAAATCGTTGTCGTACCCTAACCTGTACCCTAAACCGTCCCGGTCCCCTAACCCTAACCCGAACCCTAACCCTAACCCTAACCCTTACCCGAAGCCTTACCCTCACCCGTCCCCTAATCCTAGCCCGTACGCTAACACTAACCGGTACCCTAACACGTACGCTCACCCTAAAACGTTGTCGTACCCTAACCTGTACCCTAAACCGTCCCCGTCCCCTAACCCTAACCCTAACCCTAACCCTAACCCTAACCCTTACCCGAAGCCTTACCCTCACCCGTCCCCTAATCCTAACGCGTACGCTAACACTAACCCGTACCCTAACACGTACGCTCACCCTAAACCGTTGTCGTACCCTAACCTGTACCCTAAATCATCCCCGTCCCCTAACCCGAACCCTAACCCTAACCCGAACCCTAACCCTTACCCGAAGCCTTACCCTCACCCGTCCCCTAATCCTAACCCGTACGCTAACACTAACCCATACCCTAACATGTACGCTCACCCTAAACCGTTGTCGTACCCTAACCTGTACCCTAAACCGTCCCCGTCCCCTAACCCTAACCCTAACCCTAACCCTAAGCCTTACCCGAAGCCTTACCCTCACCCGTCCCCTAATCCTAACCCGTACGCTAACACTAACCCGTACCCTAACACGTACGCTCACCCTAAACCGTTGTCGTACCCTAACCTGTACCCTAAACCGTCCCCGTCCCCTAACCCTAACCCTAACCCTAACCCTAACCCTAACCCTTACCCGAAGCCTTACCCTCACCCGTCCCCTAATCCTAACCCGTACGCTAACACTAACCCGTACCCTAACACGTACGCTCACCCGAAACCGTTGTCGTACCCTAACCTGTACCCTAAACCGTCACGGTCCGCTAACCCTAACCCTAACCCTAACCCTAACCCTAACCCTTACCCGAAGCCTTACCCTCACCCGTCCCCTAATCCTAACCCGTACGCTAACACTAACCCGTACCCTAACACGTACGCTCACCCTAAACCGTTGTCGTACCCTAACCTGTACCCTAAACCGTACCCGTCCCCTAATCCTAACCCTAACCCTAACCCTAACCCTAACCCTAACCGTTACCCGAAGCCTTACCCTCACCCGTCCCCTAATCCTAACCCGTACGCTAACACTAACCCATACCCTAACACGTACGCTCACCCTAAACCATTGTCGTACCCTAACCTGTACCCTAAACCGTCCCGGTCCCCTAACCCTAACCCTAACCCTAACCCTAACCCTAACCCTTACCCGAAGCCTTACCCTCACCCGTCCCCTAATCCTAACCCGTACGCTAACACTAACCCGTACCCTAACACGTACGCTCACCCTAAACCGTTGTCGTACCCTAACCTGTACCCTAAACCGTCCCCGTCCCCTAACCCTAACCCTAACCCTAACCCTAACCCTTACCCCAAGCCTTACCCTCACCCGTCCCCTAATCCTAACCCGTACGCTAACACTAACCCGTACCCTAACACGTACGCTCACCCTAAACCGTTGTCGTACCCTAACCTGTACCCTAAACCGTCCCCGTCCCCGTCCCCGTCCCCTAACCCTAACCCTAACCCTAACCCTTACCCGAAGCCTTACCCTCACCCGTCCCCTAATCCTAACCCGTACGCTAACACTAACCCGTACCCTAACACGTACGCTCACCCTAAACCATTGTCATACCATAACCTGTACCCTAAACCGTCCCCGTCCCCTAACCCTAACCCTAACCCTAACCCTAACCCTTACCCGAAGCCTTACCCTCACCCGTCCCCTAATCCTAACCCGTACGCTAACACTAAACCGTACCGTAACACGTACGCTCACCCTAAACTGTTGTCGTACCCTAAACCGTCCCCGTCCCCTAATCCTAACCCTAACCCTAACCCTAACCCTAACCCTTACCCGAAGCCTTACCCTCACCCGTCCCCTAATCCTAACCCGTACGCTAACACTAACCCGTACCCTAACACGTACGCTCACCCTAAACCGTTGTCGTACCCTAACCTGTACCCTAAACCGTCCCCTAACCCTAACCCTAACCCTAACCCTAACCCTAACCCTAACCCTTACCCGAAGCCTTACCCTCACCCGTCCCCTAATCCGAACCCGTACGCTAACACTAACCCGTACCCTAACACCTACGCTCACCCTAAACCGTTGTCGTACCCTAACCTGTACCCTAAACCGTCCCCGTCCCCGTCCCCTAACCCTAACCCTAACCCTAACCCTAACCCTAACCCAAAGCCTTACCCTCACCCGTCCCCTAATCCTAACCCGTAGGCTAACACTAACCCATACCCTAACACGTACGCTCACCCTAAACCGTTGTCATACCCTAACCTGTACCCTAAACCGTCCCCGTCCCCTAACCCTAACACTAACCCTAACCCTAACCCTTACCCGAAGCCTTACCCTCACCCGTCCCATAATCCTAACCCGTACGCTAACACTAACCCGTACCCTAACACGTATGCTCACCCTAAACCGTTGTCGTACCCTAACCTGTACCCTAAACCGTCCCCGTCCCCTAACCCTAACCCTAACCCTAACCCTAACCCCAACCCTTACCCGAAGCCTTACCCTCACCCGTCCCCTAATCCGAACCCGTACGCTAACACTAACCCGTACCCTAACACCTACGCTCACCCTAAACCGTTGTCGTACCCTAACCTGTACCCTAAACCGTCCCCGTCCCCGTCCCCTAACCCTAACCCTAACCCTAACCCTAACCCTAACCCGAAGCCTTACCCTCACCCGTCCCCTAATCCTAACCCGTAGGCTAACACTAACCCATACCCTAACACGTACGCTCACCCTAAACCGTTGTCATACCCTAACCTGTACCCTAAACCGTCCCCGTCCCCTAACCCTAACACTAACCCTAACCCTATCCCTTACCCGAAGCCTTACCCTCACCCGTCCCATAATCCTAACCCGTACGCTAACACTAACCCGTACCCTAACACGTATGCTCACCCTAAACCGTTGTCGTACCCTAACCTGTACCCTAAACCGTCCCCGTCCCCTAAGCCTAACCCTAACCCTAACCCTAACTCTAACTCTTACCCGAAGCCTTACCCTCACCCGTCCCCTAATCCTAACACGTACGCTAACACTAACCCGTACCCTAACACGTACGCTCACCCTAAAGCGTTGTCGTACCCTAACCTGTACCCTAAACCGTCCCCGTCCCCTAACCCTAACCCTAACCCTAACCCTAACCCTAACCCTTACCCGAAGCCTTACCCTCACCCATCCCCTAATCCTAACCCGTACGCTAACACTAACCCGTACCCTAACACGTACGCTCACCCTAAACCGTTGTCGTACCCTAACCTGTACCCTAAACCGTCCCCGTCCCCTAACCCTAACCCTAACCCTAACCCTAACCCTAACCCTAATCCTTACCCGAAGCCTTACCCTCACCCGTCCCCTAATCCTAACCCGTACGCTAACACTAACCCGTACCCTAACACGTACGCTCACCCTAAACCGTTGTCGTACCCTAACCTGTACCCTAAACCGTCCCCGTCCCCGTACCCTAACCCTAAACCTAACCCTAAACGTAACCCTTACCCGAAGCCTTACCCTCACCCGTCCCCTAATCCTAACCCGTAAGCTAACTCTAACCCGTACCCTAACACGTACGCTCACCCTAAACCGTTGTCGTACCCTAACCTGTACCCTAAATCTTCCCCGTCCCCTAACCCTAACCCTATCCCTAACCCTAACTCTAACCCTTACCCGAAGCCTTACCCTCACCCGTCCCCTAATCCTAACCCGTACGCTAACACTAACCCGTACCCTAACACGTACGCTCACCCTAAACCGTTGTCGTACCCTAACCTGTACCCTAAACCGTCCCCGTCCCCTAACCCTAACCCTATCCCTAACCCTAACCCTAACCCTAACCCTTACCCGAAGCCTTACCCTCACCCGTCCCCTAATCCTAACCCGTACACTAACACTAAACCGTACCCTAACACGTACGCTCACCCTAAATCGTTGTCGTACCCTAACCTGTACCCTAAACAGTCCCGGTCCCCTAACCCTAACCCGAACCCTAACCCTAACCCTAACCCTTACCCGAAGCCTTACCCTCACCCGTCCCCTAATCCTAACGCGTACGCTAACACTAACCCGTACCCTAACACGTACGCTCACCCTAAACCGTTGTCGTACCCTAACCTGTACCCTAAATCATCCCCGTCCCCTAACCCGAACCCTAACCCTAACCCGAATCCTAACCCTTACCCGAAGCCTTACCCTCACCCGTCCCCTAATCCTAACCCGTACGCTAACACTAACCCATACCCTAACACGTACGCTCACCCTAAACCGTTGTCGTACCCTAACCTGTACCCTAAACCGTCCCCGTCCCCTAACCCTAACCCTAACCCTAACCCTAACCCTTACCCGAAGCCTTACCCTCACCCGTCCCCTAATCCTAACCCATACGCTAACACTAACCCGTACCCTAACACGTACGCTCACCCTAAACCGTTGTCGTACCCTAACCTGTACCCTAAACCGTCCCCGTCCCCTAACCCTAACCCTAACCCTAACCCTAACCCTAACACTTACCCGAAGCCTTACCCTCACCCGTCCCCTAGTCCTAACCCGTACGCTAACACTAACCCGTACCCTAACACGTACGCTCACCCTAAACCGTTGTTGTACCCTAACCTGTACCCTAAAACGTCCCCGTCCCCTAACCCTAACCCTAACCCTAACCCTAACACTAACCCTTACCCGAAGCCTTACCCTCACCCGTCCCCTAATCCTAACCCGTACGCTAACACTAACCCGTACCCTAACACTTACGCTCACCCTAAACCGTTGTCGTACACTAACCTGTACCCTAAAACGTACCCGTCCCCGTCCCCTAACCCTAACCATAACCCTAACCGTAACCCTTACCCGAAGCCTTACCCTCACCCGTCCCCTAACCCTAACCCGTACGCTAACCCTAACCCATACCCTAACACGTACGCTCACCCTAAACCGTTGTCGTGCCCTAACCTGTACCCTAAACCGTCCCCGTCCCCTAACCGTAACCCTAACCCTAACCCTTACCTGAAGCCTTACACTCACCCGTCCCCTAAACCTAACCCGTACGCTAACACTAACACGTACCCTAACACGTACGCTCACCCTAAACCGTTGTCGTACCCTAACCTGTACCCTAAACCGTCCCCGTCCCCGTCCCCTAACCCTAACCCTAAAACTAAACCTAACCCTTACCCGAAGCCTTACCCGCACCCGTCCCCTAATCCTAACCCGTAAGCTAACTCTAACCCGTACCCTAACACGTACGCTCACCCTAAACCGTTTTCGTACCCTAACCTGTACCCTAAATCTTCCCCGTCCCCTAACCCTAACCCTATCCCTAACCCTAACCCTAACCCTTACCCGAAGCCTTACCCTCACCCGTCCCCTAATCCTAGCCTGTACGCTAACTCTAACCCGTACCCTAACACGTACCCTCACCCTAAACCGTTGTCGTACCCTACCCTGTACCCTAAACCGTCCCCGTCCCCTTCCCCTAACCCTAACCCTAACCCTAACCCTCACCATAACCCTAACCCTTACCCGAAGCCTTACCCTCACCCGTCCCCTAATCCTAACACGTACGCTAACACTAACCCACACCCTAACACGTACGCTCACCCTAAACCGTTGGCGTACACTAACCTGTGCCCTAAACCGTCCCCGTCCCCTAACCCTAACCCTAACCCTAAACCTAACCATTACCCAAAGCCTTACCCTCAACCGTCCCCTAATCCTAACCCGTAAGCTAACACTAACCCGTAACCTAACACGTACGCTCACCCTAAAACGTTGTCGTACCCTAACCTTTACCCTAAACCGTCCCCGTCCCCGTCCCCTAACCCTAACCCTAACACTAAACCTAACCCTTACCCGAAGCCTTACCCTCACCCGTCCCCTAATCCTAACCCGTAAGCTAACTCTAACCCGTACCCTGACACGTACGCTCACCCTAAAACGTTGTCGTACCCTAACCTGTACCCTAAATCTTCCCCGTCCCCTAACCCTAACCCTATCCCTAACCCTAACCCTAACCCTTACCTGAAGCCTTACCCTAACCCATCCCCTAATCCTAGCCCGTACGCTAACACTAACCCGTACCCTAACACCTACGCTCACCCTAAACCATTGACGTACCCTAACCTGTACACTAAACCGTCCCCGTCCCCTAACCCTAACCCTAACCCTGACCCTAACCCTAAGCCTTACGCAAAGCCTTATCCTCACACGTCCCCTAATCCTAACCCGTACGCTAACACTAACCCGTACCCTAACATGTACGCTCACCCTAAACCGTTGTCGTACCCTAAACTGTACCCTAAACCGTCCCCATTCCCTAACCCTAACCCTAACCCTAACCCTAACCCTTACCCGAAGCCTTATCCTCACCCGTCCCCTAATCCTAACCCGTACGCTAACACTAACCCATACCCTAACACGTACGCTCACCCTAAACCGTTGTCGTACCCTAACCTGTACCCTAAACCCTTCCCGTCCCCTAACCCTAACCCTAACCCTTACCCGAAGCCTTACCCTCACCCGTCCCCTAATCCTAACACGTACGCTAACACAAACCCGTACCCTAACACGCACGCTCACCCTAAACCGTTGTCGTACCCTAACTTGTACCCTAAACCGTCCCCGTCCCCGTCCCCTAACCCTAACCCTAACCCTAACCCTAACCCTTACCCGAAGCCTTACCCTCACCCGTCCCCTAATCCTAACCCGTACGCTAACACTAACCCGTACCCTAACACGTACGCTCACCCTAAACCGTTGTCGTACCCTAACCTGTACCCTAAACAGTCCCCATCCCCTAACCCTAACCCTAACCCTAACCCTAACCCTAACCCTTACCCGAAGCCTTACCCTCTCCCGGCCCCTAATCCTAACCCGTACGGTAACACTAAACCGTACCCTAACACGTACGCTCACCCTAAAACGTTGTCGTACCCTAACCTGTACCCTAAACCGTCCCCGTCCCCTAACCCTAACCCTAACCCTAACCCTAACCCTTACCCGAAGCCTTACCCTCACACGTCCCCTAATCCTAAACCGTAGGCTAACACTAACCCGTACCCTAAGACGTACGCTCACCCTAAACCGTTGTCCTACCCTAACCTGTACCCTAAACCGTCCCCGTCCCCTAACCCTAACCCTAAGCCTAAGCCTAACCCTAACCCTTACCCGAAGCCTTACCCTCACCCGTCCCCTAATCCTAACCCGTACGCTAACACTAACCCGTACACTAACACGTACGCTCACCCTAAACCGTTGTCGTACACTAACCTGTACCCTAAACCGTCCCCGTCCCCTAACCCTAACCCTAACCCTAACCCTAACCCTAACCCTTACCCGAAGCCTTACCCTCACCCGTCCCCTAATCCTAACCCGTACGCTAACCCTAACCCGTACCCTAACACGTACGCTCACCCTAAACCGTTGTCGTGCCCTAACCTGTACCCTAAACCGTCCCCGTCCCCTAACCCTAACCCTAACCCTAACCCTTACCCGAAGCCTTACCCTCACCCGTCCCCTAAACCTAACCCGTCCGCTAACACTAACCCGTACCCTAACACGTACGCTCACCCTAAACCGTTGTCGTACCCTAACCTGTACCCTAAACCGTCCCCGTCCCCGTCCCCTAACCCTAACCCTAACCCTAACCCTAACCCTTACCCGAAGCCTTACCCTCACCCGTCCCCTAATCCTAACCCGTAAGCTAACTCTAACCCGTACCCTAACACGTACGCTCACCCTAAAGCGTTTTCGTACCCTAACCTGTACCCTAAACCGTCCCTGTCCCCTAACACTAACCCTAACCCTAACCCTAACCCTAACCCTTACCCGAAGCCTTACCCTCACCCGTCCCCTAATCCTAGCCCGTACGCTAACACTAACCCGTACCCTAACACGTACGCTCACCCTAAACCGTTGTCGTACCCTAACCTGTACCCTAAACCGTCCCCGTCCCCTAACCCTAACCCTAACCCTAACCCTAACTCTTACCCGAAGCCTTACCCTCACCCGTCCCCTAATCCTAACCCGTACGCTAACACTAAACCGTACCCTAACAGGTACGCTCACCCTAAACCGTTGTCGTACCCTAACCTGTACCCTAAACCGTCCCCGTCCCCTAAACCTAACCCTAACCCTAACCCTAACCCTTACCCGAACCCTTACCCTCACCCGTCTCCTAATCCTACCCGTATGCTAACACTAACCCGTACCCTAACACGTACGCTCACCCTAAACCTTTGTCGTACCCTAACCTGTACCCTAAATCTTCCCCGTCCCCTACCCCTAACCCTATCCCTAACCCTAACACTAACCCTTACCCGAAGCCTTACCCTCACCCGTCCCCTACTCCTAGTCCGCACGCTAACACTAACCCGTACCCTAACACGTACGCTCACCCTAAACCGTTGTCGTACCCTAACCTGTACCCTAAACCGTCCCCGTCCCCTAACCCTAACCCTAACCCTAACCCTAACAGTTAACCGAAGCCTTACCCTCACCCGTCCCCTAATCCTATCCCGTACGCTAACACTAACCCGTATCCTAACACGTACGCTCACCCTAAACCGTTGTCGTACCCTAACCTGTACCCTAAACCGTCCCCGTCCCCTAACCCTAAACCTAACCCTAACCCTAACCCTAACACTTACCCGAAGCCTTACCCTCACCTGTCCCCTAAACCTAACCCGTACGCTAACACTAACCCGTACCCTAACACGTACGCTCACCCTAAACCGTTGTCGTACCCTAACCTGTACCCTAAACCGTCCCCGTCCCCTAACCCTAACCCTAAACGTAACCCTAACCCTAACCCTTACCCGAAGCCTTACCCTCACCCGTCCCCTAATCCTAAACCGCAGGCTAACACTAACCCATACCCTAACATGTACGCTCAACCTAAACCGTTGTCGTACCCTAACCTGTACCCTAAACTGTCCCCGTCCCCTAACCCTAACCCTAACCCTAAGCCTAACCCTAAACCTTACCCTAAGCCTTACCCACAACCGTCCACTAATCCTAACCCGTACGCTAACACTAACCCGTACACTAACACGTACGCTCACCCTAAACCGTTGTCGTACCCTAACCTGTACCCTAAACGGTCCCCGTCCCCTAACCCTAACCCTAACCCTAACCCTAACCCTTACCCGAAGCCTTACCCTCACCCGTCCCCTAATCCTAGCCTGTACGCTAACTCTAACCCGTACCCTAACACGTACGCTCACCCTACACCGTTGTCGTACACTAACCTCTACCCTAAACCGTCGCCGTCCCCTAACCCTAACACTAACCCTATCCCTAACCCTAACCCTAACCCTTACCCGAAGCCTTACCCTCACCCGTCCCCTAATCCTAATCCGTACGCTAACACTAACCCGTACCCTAACACGTATGCTCACCCTAAACCGTTCTTGTACCCTAACCTGTACCCTAAACCGTCCCCTTCCCCTAACCCTAACCCTAACCCTAACCCTTACCCGAAGCCTTACTCTCACCCGTCCCCTAATCCTAGCCCGTACGCTAACACTAACCGTACCCTAACACGTACGCTCACCCTAAACGGTTGTCGTACCCTAACCTGTACCCTAAACCGTCCCCGTCCCCTAAACCTAACCCTAACCCTAAACCTAAAACTTACCCGAAGACTTACCCTCAGCCGTCCCCTAATCCTAACCCATACACTAACACTAACCTGTACCCTAACACGTACGCTCACCCTAAACCGTTGTCGTACCCTAACCTGTACCCTACACCGTCCCCGTCCCCTAACCCTAACTCTAACCCTAAGCCTAACCCTTACCCGAAGCCTTACCCTCACCCGTCACCTAATCCTAACCCGTACGCTAACACTAACCCGTACCCTAACACGTACGCTCACCCTAAACCGTTGTCGTACCCTAATCTGTACCCTACACCGTCCCTGTCCCCTAACCCTAACCCTAACCCTAACACTAACCCTAACCCTTACCCGAAGCATTACCCTCACCCGTCCACTAATCCTAACCCGTACGCTAACACTAACCCGTACCCTAACACGTACGCTCACCCGAAACCGTTGTCATACCCTAACCTGTACCCTAATCCGTCCCCGTCCCCTAACCCTAAACCTAACCCTAACCCTAACCCTAACCCTTACCCGAAGCCTTACCCTCACCCGTCCCCTAATCCTAACCCGTACGCTAACACTAACCCGTACCCTAACACGTACACTCACCCTAAACCGTTGTCGTACCCTAACCTGTACCCTAAACCGTCCCCGTCCCCTAACCCTAACCCTAACCCTAAACCTTACCCGAAGCCTTACCCTCACCCGTCCCCTAATCCTAACCCGTACGCTAACACTAAGCCGTATCCTAACACGTACGCTCACCCTAAAACGTTGTCGTACCCTAACCTGTACCCTAAACCGTCCCCGTCCCCTAACCCTAACCCTAACCCTAACCCTAACCGTAACCCTTACCCGAAGCCTTACCCTCACCCGTCCCCTAATCCTAACCCGGACGCTAACACTAACCCGTACCCTAACACGTACGCTCACCTTAAACCGTTGTCGTACCCTAACCTGTACCCTAAACCGTCCCCGTCCCCTAACCCTAACCCTAACCCTAACCCTAACCCTTACCCAAAGCCTTACCCTCACCCGTCCCCTAATCCTAACCCGTACGCTAACACTAACCCGTACCCTAACACGTACGCTTACCCTAAACCGTTGTCGTACCCTAACCTGTACCCTAAACCGTCCCCGTCCCCTAACCCTAACCCTAACCCTAACCCTTACCCTTACCCGAAGCATTACCCTCACCCGTCCCCTAATCCTAACCCGTACGCTAACACTAACCCGTACCCTAACACGTACGCTCTCCCTAAACCGTTGTCGTACTCTAACCTGTACCCTAAACCGTCCCCGTCCCCTAACCCTAACCCTAACCCTAACCCTAACCCTAACCCTTACCCGAAGCCTTACCCTCACCTGTCCCCTAATCCTAGCCCGTACTCTAACACTAACCCGTACCCTAACACGTACGCTCACTTTAAACCGTTGTCGTTCCCTAACCTGTACCCTAAACCGTCCCCATCCCCTAACCCTAACCCTAACCCTAACCCTAACCCTTACCCGAAGCCTTACCCTCACCCGTCCCCTAATCCTAACCCGTACGCTAACACTAACCCATACCCTAACACATACGCTCACCCTAAACCGTTCTCGTACCCTAACCTGTACCCTAAACCGTCCCCTTCCCCTAACCCTAACCCTAACCCTAACCCTTACCCGAAGCATTACCCTCACCCGTCCCCTAATCCTAGCCCGTACGCTAACACTAACCCGTACCCTAACACGTACGCTCACCCTAAACCGTTGTCGTACCCTAACCTGTACCCTAAACCGTCCCCGTCATCGTCCCCGTCCCCGTCCCCTACCCTAACCCTAACCCTAAACCTAACCCTTACCCGAAGCCTTACCCTCACCCGACCCCTAATCCTAACCCGTACGCTAACACTAACCCGTACCCTAACACGTACGCTCACCCTAAACCGTTGTCGTACCCTAATCTGTACCCTAAACCGTCCCCATCCCCTAACCCTAACCCTAACCCTAACCCTAACCCTAACCCTTACCCGAAGCCTTACCCTCACCCGTCCCCTAATCCTAAACCGTAGGCTAACACTAACCCGTACCCTAACACATACGCTCACCCTAAACCGTTGTCGTACACTAACCTGTACCCTAAACCGTCCCCGTCCCCTAACCCTAACCCTAACCCTAAGCCTAACGCTAACCCTTACCCGAAGCCTTACCCTCACCCGTCCCCTAATCCTAACCCGCACGCTAACACTAACCCGTACCCTAATCCTAACCCTTACCCGAAGCCTTACCCGCACCCGTCCCCTAATCCTAAACAGTAGGCTAACACTAACCCGTACCCTAACACGTACGCTCACCCTAAACCGTTGTCGTACCCTAACCTGTACGCTAAACCGTCCCCGTCCCCGTCCCCTAACCCTAACCCTAAGCCTAACCCTAACCCTTACCCGAAGCCTTATCCTCACCCGTCCCCTAATCCTAACCCGTACGCTAACACTAACCCGTACTCTAACACGTACGCTCACCCTAAACCGTTGTCGTACCCTAACCTGTACCCTAAACCGTCCCCATCCCCTAACCCTAACCCTAGCCCTAACCCTAACCCTAACCCTTACCCGAAGCCTTACCCTCACCCGTCCCCTTATCCTAGCCCGTACGCTAACACTAAACCGTACCCTAACACGTACGCTCACCCTAAACCGTTGTCGTACCCTAAAATGTACCCTAAACCGTCCCCGTCCACTAACCCTAACCCTAACCCTAACCCTAACCCTTACCCGAAGCCTTACCCTCACCCGTCCCCTAATCCTAACCCGTACGCTAACACTAACCTGTACCCTAACACGTACGCTCACCCTAAACTGTTGTCGTACCCTAACCTGTACCCTAAACCGTCCCCGTCCCCTAACCCTAACCCTAACCCTAACCCTAACCCTAACCCGAAGCCTTACCCTCAGCCGTCCCCTAATCCTAACCCGTAAGCTAACACTAACCCGTACCCTAACACGTACGCTCACCCTAAACCGTTGTCGTACCCTAATCTGTACCCTAAACCGTCCCCGTCCCCTAACCCTAACCCTAACCCTAACCCGAAACCTAACCCGAAGCATTACCCTCACCCGTCCAATAATCCTAACCCGTACGCTAACACTAACCCGTACCCTAACACGTACGCACACCCTAAACCGTTGTCGTACCCTAACCTGTACCCTAAACCGGCCGCGTCCCCTAACCCTAACCCTAACCCTAACCCTAACCCTTACCCGAAGCCTTACCCTCACCCGTCCCCTAATCCTAACCCGTACGCTAACACTAACCCGTACCCTAACACGTACGCTCACACTAAACCGTTGTCGTACCCTAACCTGTACCCTAAACCGTCCCTGTCACCTAACCCTAACCCTAACCCTAACCCTAACCCTAACCCTTACCCGAAGCCTTACCCTCACCCGTCCCCTAATCCTAACCCGTACGCTAACCCTAACCCATACCCTAACACGTACGCTCACCCTAAACCGTTGTCGTACCCTAACCTGTACCCTAAACAATCCCCGTCTCCTTACCCTAACCCTAAACCTAACCCTAACCCTTACCCGAAGCCTTACCCGAAGCCTTACCCTCACACGTCCTCTAATCCTAACGCGTACGCTAACACTAACCCGTACCCTAACACGTACGCTCACCCTAAACCGTTGTCGTACCATAACCTGTACCCTAAACCGTCCCCGTCCCCTAACCCTAAACCTAACCTTAACCTTAACCCTTACCCGAAGCCTTACCCTCACACGTCCCCTAATCCTAACCCGTACGCTAACACTAACCCGTACCCTAACACGTACGATCACCCTAAACCGTTGTCGTACCCTAACCTGTACCCTAAACCGTCGCCGTCCCCTAACCCTAACCCTAACCCTATCCCTAACCCTAACCCTAACCCTTACCCGAAGCCTTACCCTCACCCGTCACCTAATCCTAATCCTTACGCTAACACTAACCCGTACCCTAACACGTACGCTCACTCTAAACCGTTCTTGTACCCTAACCTGTACCCTAAACCGTCCCCTTCCCCTAACCCTAACCCTAACCCTAACCCTTACCCGAAGCCTTACCCTCACCCGTCCCCTAATCCTAGCCCGTACGCTAACACTAACCGTACCCTAACACGTACGCTCACCCTAAACCGTTGTCGTACCCTAACCTGTACCCTAAACCGTCCCCATCCCCAAACCTAACCCTAACCCTAAACCTAAACCTTACCCGAAGCCTTACCCTCACCCGTCCCCTAATCCTAACCCGTACGCTAACACTAACCCGTACCCTAACACGTACGCTCACCCTAAACCGTTGTCGTATCCTAACCTGTACCCTAAACCGTCCCCGTCCCCTAACCCTAACTCTAACCCTAAGCCTAACCCTTACCCGAAGCCTTACCCTCACCCGTCCCCTAATCCTAACCCGTACGCTAACACTAACCCGTACCCTAACACGTACGCTCACCCTAAACCGTTGTCGTACCCTAACCTGTACCCTAAACCGTACCCGTCCCCTAATCCTAACCCTAACCCTAACCCTAACCCTAACCCTAACCGTTACCCGAAGCCTTACCCTCACCCGTCCCCTAATCCTAACCCGTACGCTAACACTAACCCATACCCTAACACGTACGCTCACCCTAAACCGTTGTCGTACCCTAACCTGTACCCTAAACCGTCCCGGTCCCCTAACCCTAACCCTAACCCTAACCCTAACCCTAACCCTTACCCGAAGCCTTACCCTCACCCGTCCCCTAATCCTAACCCGTACGCTAACACTAACCCGTACCCTAACACGTACGCTCACCCTAAACCGTTGTCGTACCCTAACCTGTACCCTAAACCGTCCCCGTCCCCTAACCCTAACCCTAACCCTAACCCTAACCCTTACCCGAAGCCTTACCCTCACCCGTCCCCTAATCCTAACCCGTACGCTAACACTAAACCGTACCGTAACACGTACGCTCACTCTAAACTGTTCTCGTACCCTAAACCGTCCCCGTCCCCTAATCCTAACCCTAACCCTAACCCTAATCCTAACCCTTACCCGAAGCCTTACCCTCACCCGTCCCCTAATCCTAACCCGTACGCTAACACTAACCCGTACCCTAACACGTACGCTCACCCTAAACCGTTGTCGTACCATAACCTGTACCCTAAACCGTCACCATCCCCTAAACCTAACCCTAACCCTAAACCTTACCCGAAGCCTTACCCTCACCCGTCCCCTAATCCTAACCCGTACGCTAACACTAACACGTACCCTAACACGTATGGTCACCCTAAACTGTTGTCGTACCCTAACCTGTACCCTAAACCGTCCCCTAACCCTAACCCTAACCCTAACCCTAACCCTAACCCTAAACCTTACCCGAAGCCTTACCCTCACCCGTCCCCTAATCCGAACCCGTACGCTAACACTAACCCGTACCCTAACACGTACGCTCACCCTAAACCGTTGTCGTACCCTAACCTGTACCCTAAACCGTCCCCGTCCCCGTCCCCTAACCCTAACCCTAACCCTAACCCTAACCCTAACCCGAAGCCTTACCCTCACCCGTCCCCTAATCCTAACCCGTACGCTAACACTAACCCATACCCTAACACGTACGCTCACCCTAAACCGTTGTCATACCCTAACCTGTACCCTAAACCGTCCCCGTCCCCTAACCCTAACACTAACCCTAACCCTAACCCTTACCCGAAGCCTTACCCTCACCCGTCCCATAATCCTAACCCGTACGCTAACACTAACCCGTACCCTAACACGTATGCTCACCCTAAACCGTTGTCGTACCCTAACCTGTACCCTAAACCGTCCCGGTCCCCTAAGCCTAACCCTAACCCTAACCCTAACTCTAACCCTTACCCGAAGCCTTACCCTCACCCGTCCCCTAATCCTAACCCGTACGCTAACACTAACCCGTACCCTAACACGTACGCTCACCCTAAAGCGTTGTCGTACCCTAACCTGTACCCTAAACCGTCCCCATCCCCTAACCCTAACCCTAACCCTAACCCTAACCCTAACCCTTACCCGAAGCCTTACCCTCACCCATCCCCTAATCCTAACCCGTACGCTAACACTAACCCGTACCCTAACACGTACGCTCACCCTAAACCGTTGTCGTACCCTAACCTGTACCCTAAACCGTCCCCGTCCCCTAACCCTAACCCTAACCCTAACCCTAACCCTAATCCTTACCCGAAGCCTTACCCTCACCCGTCCCCTAATCCTAACCCGTACGCTAACACTAACCCGTACCCTAACACGTACGCTCACCCTAAACCGTTGTCGTACCCTAACCTGTACCCTAAACCGTCCCCGTCCCCGTACCCTAACCCTAACCCTAACCCTAAATGTAACCCTTACCCGAAGCCTTACCCTCACCCGTCCCCTAATCCTAACCCGTAAGCTAACTCTAACCCGTACCCTAACACGTACGCTCACCCTAAACCGTTGTCGTACCCTAACCTGTACCCTAAATCTTCCCCGTCCCCTAACCCTAACCCTATCCCTAACCCTAACCCTAACCCTTACCCGAAGCCTTACCCTCACCCGTCCCCTAATCCTAACCCGTACGCTAACACTAACCCGTACCCTAACACGTACGCTCACCCTAAACCGTTGTCGTACCCTAACCTGTACCCTAAACCGTCCCCGTCCCCTAACCCTAACCCTATCCCTAACCCTAACCCTAACCCTAACCCTTACCCGAAGCCTTACCCTCACCCGTCTCCTAATCCTAACCCGTACACTAACACTAAACCGTACCCTAACACGTACGCTCACCCTAAATCGTTGTCGTACCCTAACCTGTACCCTAAACCGTCCCGGTCCCCTAACCCTAACCCGAACCCTAACCCTAACCCTAACCCTTACCCGAAGCCTTACCCTCACCCGTCCCCTAATCCTAGCCCGTACGCTAACACTAACCGGTACCCTAACACGTACGCTCACCCTAAAACGTTGTCGTACCCTAACCTGTACCCTAAACCGTCCCCGTCCCCTAACCCTAACCCTAACCCTAACCCTAACCCTAACCCTTACCCGAAGCCTTACCCTCACCCGTCCCCTAATCCTAACGCGTACGCTAACACTAACCCGTACCCTAACACGTACGCTCACCCTAAACCGTTGTCGTACCCTAACCTGTACCCTAAATCATCCCCGTCCCCTAACCCGAACCCTAACCCTAACCCGAACCCTAACCCTTACCCGAAGCCTTACCCTCACCCGTCCCCTAATCCTAACCCGTACGCTAACACTAACCCATACCCTAACATGTACGCTCACCCTAAACCGTTGTCGTACCCTAACCTGTACCCTAAACCGTCCCCTAACCCTAACCCTAACCCTAACCCTAACCCTAAGCCTTACCCGAAGCCTTACCCTCACCCGTCCCCTAATCCTAACCCGTACGCTAACACTAACCCGTACCCTAACACGTACGCTCACCCTAAACCGTTGTCGTAACCTAACCTGTACCCTAAACCGTCCCCGTCCCCTAACCCTAACCCTAACCCTAACCCTTACCCGAAGCCTTACCCTCACCCGTCCCCTAATCCTAACCCGTACGCTAACACTAACCCGTACCCTAACACGTACGCTCACCCGAAACCGTTGTCGTACCCTAACCTGTACCCTAAACCGTCACGGTCCGCTAACCCTAACCCTAACCCTAACCCTAACCCTAACCCTTACCCGAAGCCTTACCCTCACCCGTCCCCTAATCCTAACCCGTACGCTAACACTAACCCGTACCCTAACACGTACGCTCACCCTAAACCGTTGTCGTACCCTAACCTGTACCCTAAACCGTACCCGTCCCCTAATCCTAACCCTAACCCTAACCCTAACCCTAACCCTAACCGTTACCCGAAGCCTTACCCTCACCCGTCCCCTAATCCTAACCCGTACGCTAACACTAACCCATACCCTAACACGTACGCTCACCCTAAACCATTGTCGTACCCTAACCTGTACCCTAAACCGTCCCGGTCCCCTAACCCTAACCCTAACCCTAACCCTAACCCTAACCCTTACCCGAAGCCTTACCCTCACCCGTCCCCTAATCCTAACCCGTACGCTAACACTAACCCGTACCCTAACACGTACGCTCACCCTAAACCGTTGTCGTACCCTAACCTGTACCCTAAACCGTCCCCGTCCCCTAACCCTAACCCTAACCCTAACCCTAACCCTTACCCCAAGCCTTACCCTCACCCGTCCCCTAATCCTAACGCGTACGCTAACACTAACCCGTACCCTAACACGTACACTCACCCTAAACCGTTGTCGTACCCTAACCTGTACCCTAAACCGTCCCCGTCCCCGTCCCCGTCCCCTAACCCTAACCCTAACCCTAACCCTTACCCGAAGCCTTACCCTCACCCGTCCCCTAATCCTAACCCGTACGCTAACACTAACCCGTACCCTAACACGTACGCTCACCCTAAACCATTGTCATACCATAACCTGTACCCTAAACCGTCCCCGTCCCCTAACCCTAACCCTAACCCTAACCCTAACCCTTACCCGAAGCCTTACCCTCACCCGTCCCCTAATCCTAACCCGTACGCTAACACTAAACCGTACCGTAACACGTACGCTCACCCTAAACTGTTGTCGTACCCTAAACCGTCCCCGTGCCCTAATCCTAACCCTAACCCTAACCCTAACCCTAACCCTTACCCGAAGCCTTACCCTCACCCGTCCCCTAATCCTAACCCGTACGCTAACACTAACCCGTACCCTAACACGTACGCTCACCCTAAACCGTTGTCGTACCCTAACCTGTACCCTAAACCGTCCCCTAACCCTAACCCTAACCCTAACCCTAACCCTAACCCTTACCCGAAGCCTTACCCTCACCCGTCCCCTAATCCGAACCCGTACGCTAACACTAACCCGTACCCTAACACCTACGCTCACCCTAAACCGTTGTCGTACCCTAACCTGTACCCTAAACCGTCCCCGTCCCCGTCCCCTAACCCTAACCCTAACCCTAACCCTAACCCTAACCCAAAGCCTTACCCTCACCCGTCCCCTAATCCTAACCCGTAGGCTAACACTAACCCATACCCTAACACGTACGCTCACCCTAAACCGTTGTCATACCCTAACCTGTACCCTAAACCGTCCCCGACCCCTAACCCTAACACTAACCCTAACCCTAACCCTTACCCGAAGCCTTACCCTCACCCGTCCCATAATCCTAACCCGTACGCTAACACTAACCCGTACCCTAACACGTATGCTCACCCTAAACCGTTGTCGTACCCTAACCTGTACCCTAAACCGTCCCCGTCCCCTAAGCCTAACCCTAACCCTAACCCTAACTCTAACCCTTACCCGAAGCCTTACCCTCACCCGTCCCCTAATCCTAACACGTACGCTAACACTAACCCGTACCCTAACACGTACGCTCACCCTAAAGCGTTGTCGTACCCTAACCTGTACCCTAAACCGTCCCCGTCCCCTAACCCTAACCCTAACCCTAACCCTAACCCTAACCCTTACCCGAAGCCTTACCCTCACCCATCCCCTAATCCTAACCCGTACGCTAACACTAACCCGTACCCTAACACGTACGCTCACCCTAAACCGTTGTCGTACCCTAACCTGTACCCTAAACCGTCCCCGTCCCCTAACCCTAACCCTAACCCTAACCCTAACCCTAACCCTAATCCTTACCCGAAGCCTTACCCTCACCCGTCCCCTAATCCTAACCCGTACGCTAACACTAACCCGTACCCTAACACGTACGCTCACCCTAAACCGTTGTCGTACCCTAACCTGTACCCTAAACCGTCCCCTAACCCTAACCCTAACCCTAACCCTAACCCTAACCCTAACCCTTACCCGAAGCCTTACCCTCACCCGTCCCCTAATCCGAACCCGTACGCTAACACTAACCCGTACCCTAACACCTACGCTCACCCTAAACCGTTGTCGTACCCTAACCTGTACCCTAAACCGTCCCCGTCCCCGTCCCCTAACCCTAACCCTAACCCTAACCCTAACCCTAACCCGAAGCCTTACCCTCACCCGTCCCCTAATCCTAACCCGTAGGCTAACACTAACCCATACCCTAACACGTACGCTCACCCTAAACCGTTGTCATACCCTAACCTGTACCCTAAACCGTCCCCGTCCCCTAACCCTAACACTAACCCTAACCCTAACCCTTACCCGAAGCCTTACCCTCACCCGTCCCATAATCCTAACCCGTACGCTAACACTAACCCGTACCCTAACACGTATGCTCACCCTAAACCGTTGTCGTACCCTAACCTGTACCCTAAACCGTCCCCGTCCCCTAAGCCTAACCCTAACCCTAACCCTAACTCTAACCCTTACCCGAAGCCTTACCCTCACCCGTCCCCTAATCCTAACACGTACGCTAACACTAACCCGTACCCTAACACGTACGCTCACCCTAAACCGTTGTCGTACCCTAACCTGTACCCTAAACCGTCCCCGTCCCCTAACCCTAACCCTAACACTAACCCTAACCCTAACCCTAATCCTTACCCGAAGCCTTACCCTCACCCGTCCCCTAATCCTAACCCGTACGCTAACACTAACCCGTACCCTAACACGTACGCTCACCCTAAACCGTTGTCGTACCCTAACCTGTACCCTAAACCGTCCCCGTCCCCGTACCCTAACCCTAAACCTAACCCTAAACGTAACCCTTACCCGAAGCCTTACCCTCACCCGTCCCCTAATCCTAACCCGTAAGCTAACTCTAACCCGTACCCTAACACGTACGCTCACCCTAAACCGTTGTCGTACCCTAACCTGTACCCTAAATCTTCCCCGTCCCCTAACCCTAACCCTATCCCTAACCCTAACCCTAACCCTTACCCGAAGCCTTACCCTCACCCGTCCCCTAATCCTAACCCGTACGCTAACACTAACCCGTACCCTAACACGTACGCTCACCCTAAACCGTTGTCGTACCCTAACCTGTACCCTAAACCGTCCCCGTCCCCTAACCCTAACCCTATCCCTAACCCTAACCCTAACCCTAACCCTTACCCGAAGCCTTACCCTCACCCGTCCCCTAATCCTAACCCGTACACTAACACTAAACCGTACCCTAACACGTACGCTCACCCTAAATCGTTGTCGTACCCTAACCTGTACCCTAAACAGTCCCGGTCCCCTAACCCTAACCCGAACCCTAACCCTAACCCTAACCCTTACCCGAAGCCTTACCCTCACCCGTCCCCTAATCCTAACGCGTACGCTAACACTAACCCGTACCCTAACACGTACGCTCACCCTAAACCGTTGTCGTACCCTAACCTGTACCCTAAATCATCCCCGTCCCCTAACCCGAACCCTAACCCTAACCCGAATCCTAACCCTTACCCGAAGCCTTACCCTCACCCGTCCCCTAATCCTAACCCGTACGCTAACACTAACCCATACCCTAACACGTACGCTCACCCTAAACCGTTGTCGTACCCTAACCTGTACCCTAAACCGTCCCCGTCCCCTAACCCTAACCCTAACCCTAACCCTAACCCTTACCCGAAGCCTTACCCTCACCCGTCCCCTAATCCTAACCCATACGCTAACACTAACCCGTACCCTAACACGTACGCTCACCCTAAACCGTTGTCATACCCTAACCTGTACCCTAAACCGTCCCCGTCCCCTAACCCTAACCCTAACCCTAACCCTAACACTTACCCGAAGCCTTACCCTCACCCGTCCCCTAACCCTAACCCGTACGCTAACACTAACACGTACCCTAACACGTACGCTCACCCTAAACCGTTGTCGTACCCTAACCTGTACCCTAAACCGTCCCCGTCCCCGTCCCCTAACCCTAACCCTAACACTAAACCTAACCCTTACCCGAAGCCTTACCCGCACCCGTCCCCTAATCCTAACCCGTAAGCTAACTCTAACCCGTACCCTAACACGTACGCTCACCCTAAACCGTTTTCGTACCCTAACCTGTACCCTAAATCTTCCCCGTCCCCTAACCCTAACCCTATCCCTAACCCTAACCCTAACCCTTACCCGAAGCCTTACCCTCACCCGTCCCCTAATCCTAGCCTGTACGCTAACTCTAACCCGTACCCTAACACGTACCCTCACCCTAAACCGTTGTCGTACCCTACCCTGTACCCTAAACCGTCCCCGTCCCCTTCCCCTAACCCTAACCCTAACCCTAACCCTCACCATAACCCTAACCCTTACCCGAAGCCTTACCCTCACCCGTCCCCTAATCCTAACACGTACGCTAACACTAACCCACACCCTAACACGTACGCTCACCCTAAACAGTTGGCGTACACTAACCTGTGCCCTAAACCGTCCCCGTCCCCTAACCCTAACCCTAACCCTAACCCTAACCCTAACCCTTACCCGAAGCCTTACCCTCACCCGTCCCCTAATCCTAACCCGTACGCTAACACTAAACCGTACCCTAACACGTACGCTCACCCTAAACCGTTGTCGTACCCTAACCTGTACCCTAAACCGTCCCCGTCCCCTAATCCTAACCCTAACCCTAACCCTAACTCTTACCCGAAGCCTTACCCTCACCCATCCCCTAATCCTAACCCGTACGCTAACACTAACCCGTACCTTAACATGTACGCTCACCCTAATCCGTTGTCGTACCCTAACCTGTACCCTAAACCGTCCCCGTCCCCGTCCCCTAACCCTAACCCTAACACTCACCCTAACCCTTACCCGAAGCCTTATCCTCACCCGTCCGCTAATCCTAAACCGTACGCTAACACTAACCCGTACCCTAACACGTACGCTCACCCTAAACCGTTGTAATACCATAACCTGTACCCTAAACGTCCCCGTCCCCTAGCCCTAACCCTAACCCTAACCCTAACCCTTACCCGAAGCCTTACACTCACCCGTCCCCTAATCCTAACCAGTACGCTGACACTAAACCGTACCCTAACACGTACGCTCACCCTAAACTGTTGTCGTACCCTAAACCGTCCCCGTCCCCTAATCCTAACCCGAACCCTAACCCTAACCCTAACCCTTACCCGAAGCCTTACCCTCACCCGTCCCCTAATCCTAAGCCGTACGCTAACACTAACCCGTACCCTAACACGTACGCTCACCCTAAACCGTTGTCGTACCCTAACCTGTACCCTAAACCGTCCCCGTCCCCTAACCCTAACCCTAACCCTAACCCTAAACCTAACCCGAAGCCTTACCCTCACCCGTCCCCTAATCCTAACCCATACGCTAACACTAACCCGTACCCTAACACGTACGCTCACCCTAAACCATTTTCATACCCTAACCTGTACCGTAAACCGTCCCCGTCCCCTAACCCTAACCCTAACCCTAACCCTAACCCTTACCCGAAGGCTTACCCTCACCCGTCCCCTAATCCTAACCCGTACGCTAACACTAACCCGTACCCTAACACGTACGCTCACCCTAAACCGCTGTCGTACCCTAACCTGTACCCTAAACCGTCCCCGTCCCCGTCCCCGTCCCGTAACCCTAACCCTAACCCTTACCCGAAGCCTTACCCTCACCCGTCCCCTAATCCTAACCCGTACGCTAACACTAACCCGTACCCTAACACGTACGCTCACCCTAAACAGTTTTCGTACCCTAACCTGTACCCTAAACCATCCCCGTCCCCGTCCCCTAACCCTAACCCTAACCCTAACCCTAACCCTAACCCGAAGCCTTACCCTCACCCGTCCCATAATCCTAACCCGTTCGCTAACACTAACCCGTACCGTAACACGTACGCTCACCCTAAACCGTTGTCGTACCCTAACCTGTACCCTAAACCGTCCCGGTCCCCTAACCCTAACCCTAACCCTAACCCTAACCCTAACCCTTACCCGAAGCCTTACCCTCACCCGTCCCCTAATCCTAACCCGTACGCTAACACTAACCCGTACCCTAACACGTACGCTCTCCCTAAACCGTTGTCGTACTCTAACCTGTACCCTAAACCGTCCCCGTCCCCTAACCCTAACCCTAACCCTAACCCTAACCCTAACCCTTACCCGAAGCCTTACCCTCACCTGTCCCCTAATCCTAGCCCGTACTCTAACACTAACCCGTACCCTAACACGTACGCTCACTTTAAACCGTTGTCGTTCCCTAACCTGTACCCTAAACCGTCCCCATCCCCTAACCCTAACCCTAACCCTAACCCTAACCCTTACCCGAAGCCTTACCCTCACCCGTCCCCTAATCCTAACCCGTACGCTAACACTAACCCATACCCTAACACATACGCTCACCCTAAACCGTTCTCGTACCCTAACCTGTACCCTAAACCGTCCCCTTCCCCTAACCCTAACCCTAACCCTAACCCTTACCCGAAGCATTACCCTCACCCGTCCCCTAATCCTAGCCCGTACGCTAACACTAACCCGTACCCTAACACGTACGCTCACCCTAAACCGTTGTCGTACCCTAACCTGTACCCTAAACCGTCCCCGTCATCGTCCCCGTCCCCGTCCCCTACCCTAACCCTAACCCTAAACCTAACCCTTACCCGAAGCCTTACCCTCACCCGACCCCTAATCCTAACCCGTACGCTAACACTAACCCGTACCCTAACACGTACGCTCACCCTAAACCGTTGTCGTACCCTAATCTGTACCCTAAACCGTCCCCATCCCCTAACCCTAACCCTAACCCTAACCCTAACCCTAACCCTTACCCGAAGCCTTACCCTCACCCGTCCCCTAATCCTAAACCGTAGGCTAACACTAACCCGTACCCTAACACATACGCTCACCCTAAACCGTTGTCGTACACTAACCTGTACCCTAAACCGTCCCCGTCCCCTAACCCTAACCCTAACCCTAAGCCTAACGCTAACCCTTACCCGAAGCCTTACCCTCACCCGTCCCCTAATCCTAACCCGCACGCTAACACTAACCCGTACCCTAATCCTAACCCTTACCCGAAGCCTTACCCGCACCCGTCCCCTAATCCTAAACAGTAGGCTAACACTAACCCGTACCCTAACACGTACGCTCACCCTAAACCGTTGTCGTACCCTAACCTGTACGCTAAACCGTCCCCGTCCCCGTCCCCTAACCCTAACCCTAAGCCTAACCCTAACCCTTACCCGAAGCCTTATCCTCACCCGTCCCCTAATCCTAACCCGTACGCTAACACTAACCCGTACTCTAACACGTACGCTCACCCTAAACCGTTGTCGTACCCTAACCTGTACCCTAAACCGTCCCCATCCCCTAACCCTAACCCTAGCCCTAACCCTAACCCTAACCCTTACCCGAAGCCTTACCCTCACCCGTCCCCTTATCCTAGCCCGTACGCTAACACTAAACCGTACCCTAACACGTACGCTCACCCTAAACCGTTGTCGTACCCTAAAATGTACCCTAAACCGTCCCCGTCCACTAACCCTAACCCTAACCCTAACCCTAACCCTTACCCGAAGCCTTACCCTCACCCGTCCCCTAATCCTAACCCGTACGCTAACACTAACCTGTACCCTAACACGTACGCTCACCCTAAACTGTTGTCGTACCCTAACCTGTACCCTAAACCATCCCCGTCCCCTAACCCTAACCCTAACCCTAACCCTAACCCTAACCCGAAGCCTTACCCTCAGCCGTCCCCTAATCCTAACCCGTAAGCTAACACTAACCCGTACCCTAACACGTACGCTCACCCTAAACCGTTGTCGTACCCTAATCTGTACCCTAAACCGTCCCCGTCCCCTAACCCTAACCCTAACCCTAACCCGAAACCTAACCCGAAGCATTACCCTCACCCGTCCAATAATCCTAACCCGTACGCTAACACTAACCCGTACCCTAACACGTACGCACACCCTAAACCGTTGTCGTACCCTAACCTGTACCCTAAACCGGCCGCGTCCCCTAACCCTAACCCTAACCCTAACCCTAACCCTTACCCGAAGCCTTACCCTCACCCGTCCCCTAATCCTAACCCGTACGCTAACACTAACCCGTACCCTAACACGTACGCTCACACTAAACCGTTGTCGTACCCTAACCTGTACCCTAAACCGTCCCTGTCACCTAACCCTAACCCTAACCCTAACCCTAACCCTAACCCTTACCCGAAGCCTTACCCTCACCCGTCCCCTAATCCTAACCCGTACGCTAACCCTAACCCATACCCTAACACGTACGCTCACCCTAAACCGTTGTCGTACCCTAACCTGTACCCTAAACAATCCCCGTCTCCTTACCCTAACCCTAAACCTAACCCTAACCCTTACCCGAAGCCTTACCCGAAGCCTTACCCTCACACGTCCTCTAATCCTAACGCGTACGCTAACACTAACCCGTACCCTAACACGTACGCTCACCCTAAACCGTTGTCGTACCATAACCTGTACCCTAAACCGTCCCCGTCCCCTAACCCTAAACCTAACCTTAACCCTAACCCTTACCCGAAGCCTTACCCTCACACGTCCCCTAATCCTAACCCGTACGCTAACACTAACCCGTACCCTAACACGTACGATCACCCTAAACCGTTGTCGTACCCTAACCTGTACCCTAAACCGTCGCCGTCCCCTAACCCTAACCCTAACCCTATCCCTAACCCTAACCCTAACCCTTACCCGAAGCCTTACCCTCACCCGTCACCTAATCCTAATCCTTACGCTAACACTAACCCGTACCCTAACACGTACGCTCACTCTAAACCGTTCTTGTACCCTAACCTGTACCCTAAACCGTCCCCTTCCCCTAACCCTAACCCTAACCCTAACCCTTACCCGAAGCCTTACCCTCACCCGTCCCCTAATCCTAGCCCGTACGCTAACACTAACCGTACCCTAACACGTACGCTCACCCTAAACCGTTGTCGTACCCTAACCTGTACCCTAAACCGTCCCCGTCCCCAAACCTAACCCTAACCCTAAACCTAAACCTTACCCGAAGCCTTACCCTCACCCGTCCCCTAATCCTAACCCGTACGCTAACACTAACCCGTACCCTAACACGTACGCTCACCCTAAACCGTTGTCGTATCCTAACCTGTACCCTAAACCGTCCCCGTCCCCTAACCCTAACTCTAACCCTAAGCCTAACCCTTACCCGAAGCCTTACCCTCACCCGTCCCCTAATCCTAACCCGTACGCTAACACTAACCCGTACCCTAACACGTACGCTCACCCTAAACCGTTGTCGTACCCTAACCTGTACCCTAAACCGTACCCGTCCCCTAATCCTAACCCTAACCCTAACCCTAACCCTAACCCTAACCGTTACCCGAAGCCTTACCCTCACCCGTCCCCTAATCCTAACCCGTACGCTAACACTAACCCATACCCTAACACGTACGCTCACCCTAAACCGTTGTCGTACCCTAACCTGTACCCTAAACCGTCCCGGTCCCCTAACCCTAACCCTAACCCTAACCCTAACCCTAACCCTTACCCGAAGCCTTACCCTCACCCGTCCCCTAATCCTAACCCGTACGCTAACACTAACCCGTACCCTAACACGTACGCTCACCCTAAACCGTTGTCGTACCCTAACCTGTACCCTAAACCGTCCCCGTCCCCTAACCCTAACCCTAACCCTAACCCTAACCCTTACCCGAAGCCTTACCCTCACCCGTCCCCTAATCCTAACCCGTACGCTAACACTAAACCGTACCGTAACACGTACGCTCACTCTAAACTGTTCTCGTACCCTAAACCGTCCCCGTCCCCTAATCCTAACCCTAACCCTAACCCTAATCCTAACCCTTACCCGAAGCCTTACCCTCACCCGTCCCCTAATCCTAACCCGTACGCTAACACTAACCCGTACCCTAACACGTACGCTCACCCTAAACCGTTGTCGTACCATAACCTGTACCCTAAACCGTCACCATCCCCTAAACCTAACCCTAACCCTAAACCTTACCCGAAGCCTTACCCTCACCCGTCCCCTAATCCTAACCCGTACGCTAACACTAACACGTACCCTAACACGTATGGTCACCCTAAACTGTTGTCGTACCCTAACCTGTACCCTAAACCGTCCCCTAACCCTAACCCTAACCCTAACCCTAACCCTAACCCTAAACCTTACCCGAAGCCTTACCCTCACCCGTCCCCTAATCCGAACCCGTACGCTAACACTAACCCGTACCCTAACACGTACGCTCACCCTAAACCGTTGTCGTACCCTAACCTGTACCCTAAACCGTCCCCGTCCCCGTCCCCTAACCCTAACCCTAACCCTAACCCTAACCCTAACCCGAAGCCTTACCCTCACCCGTCCCCTAATCCTAACCCGTACGCTAACACTAACCCATACCCTAACACGTACGCTCACCCTAAACCGTTGTCATACCCTAACCTGTACCCTAAACCGTCCCCGTCCCCTAACCCTAACACTAACCCTAACCCTAACCCTTACCCGAAGCCTTACCCTCACCCGTCCCATAATCCTAACCCGTACGCTAACACTAACCCGTACCCTAACACGTATGCTCACCCTAAACCGTTGTCGTACCCTAACCTGTACCCTAAACCGTCCCGGTCCCCTAAGCCTAACCCTAACCCTAACCCTAACTCTAACCCTTACCCGAAGCCTTACCCTCACCCGTCCCCTAATCCTAACCCGTACGCTAACACTAACCCGTACCCTAACACGTACGCTCACCCTAAAGCGTTGTCGTACCCTAACCTGTACCCTAAACCGTCCCCATCCCCTAACCCTAACCCTAACCCTAACCCTAACCCTAACCCTTACCCGAAGCCTTACCCTCACCCATCCCCTAATCCTAACCCGTACGCTAACACTAACCCGTACCCTAACACGTACGCTCACCCTAAACCGTTGTCGTACCCTAACCTGTACCCTAAACCGTCCCCGTCCCCTAACCCTAACCCTAACCCTAACCCTAACCCTAATCCTTACCCGAAGCCTTACCCTCACCCGTCCCCTAATCCTAACCCGTACGCTAACACTAACCCGTACCCTAACACGTACGCTCACCCTAAACCGTTGTCGTACCCTAACCTGTACCCTAAACCGTCCCCGTCCCCGTACCCTAACCCTAACCCTAACCCTAAACGTAACCCTTACCCGAAGCCTTACCCTCACCCGTCCCCTAATCCTAACCCGTAAGCTAACTCTAACCCGTACCCTAACACGTACGCTCACCCTAAACCGTTGTCGTACCCTAACCTGTACCCTAAATCTTCCCCGTCCCCTAACCCTAACCCTATCCCTAACCCTAACCCTAACCCTTACCCGAAGCCTTACCCTCACCCGTCCCCTAATCCTAACCCGTACGCTAACACTAACCCGTACCCTAACACGTACGCTCACCCTAAACCGTTGTCGTACCCTAACCTGTACCCTAAACCGTCCCCGTCCCCTAACCCTAACCCTATCCCTAACCCTAACCCTAACCCTAACCCTTACCCGAAGCCTTACCCTCACCCGTCTCCTAATCCTAACCCGTACACTAACACTAAACCGTACCCTAACACGTACGCTCACCCTAAATCGTTGTCGTACCCTAACCTGTACCCTAAACCGTCCCGGTCCCCTAACCCTAACCCGAACCCTAACCCTAACCCTAACCCTTACCCGAAGCCTTACCCTCACCCGTCCCCTAATCCTAGCCCGTACGCTAACACTAACCGGTACCCTAACACGTACGCTCACCCTAAAACGTTGTCGTACCCTAACCTGTACCCTAAACCGTCCCCGTCCCCTAACCCTAACCCTAACCCTAACCCTAACCCTAACCCTTACCCGAAGCCTTACCCTCACCCGTCCCCTAATCCTAACGCGTACGCTAACACTAACCCGTACCCTAACACGTACGCTCACCCTAAACCGTTGTCGTACCCTAACCTGTACCCTAAATCATCCCCGTCCCCTAACCCGAACCCTAACCCTAACCCGAACCCTAACCCTTACCCGAAGCCTTACCCTCACCCGTCCCCTAATCCTAACCCGTACGCTAACACTAACCCATACCCTAACATGTACGCTCACCCTAAACCGTTGTCGTACCCTAACCTGTACCCTAAACCGTCCCCTAACCCTAACCCTAACCCTAACCCTAACCCTAAGCCTTACCCGAAGCCTTACCCTCACCCGTCCCCTAATCCTAACCCGTACGCTAACACTAACCCGTACCCTAACACGTACGCTCACCCTAAACCGTTGTCGTAACCTAACCTGTACCCTAAACCGTCCCCGTCCCCTAACCCTAACCCTAACCCTAACCCTTACCCGAAGCCTTACCCTCACCCGTCCCCTAATCCTAACCCGTACGCTAACACTAACCCGTACCCTAACACGTACGCTCACCCGAAACCGTTGTCGTACCCTAACCTGTACCCTAAACCGTCACGGTCCGCTAACCCTAACCCTAACCCTAACCCTAACCCTAACCCTTACCCGAAGCCTTACCCTCACCCGTCCCCTAATCCTAACCCGTACGCTAACACTAACCCGTACCCTAACACGTACGCTCACCCTAAACCGTTGTCGTACCCTAACCTGTACCCTAAACCGTACCCGTCCCCTAATCCTAACCCTAACCCTAACCCTAACCCTAACCCTAACCGTTACCCGAAGCCTTACCCTCACCCGTCCCCTAATCCTAACCCGTACGCTAACACTAACCCATACCCTAACACGTACGCTCACCCTAAACCATTGTCGTACCCTAACCTGTACCCTAAACCGTCCCGGTCCCCTAACCCTAACCCTAACCCTAACCCTAACCCTAACCCTTACCCGAAGCCTTACCCTCACCCGTCCCCTAATCCTAACCCGTACGCTAACACTAACCCGTACCCTAACACGTACGCTCACCCTAAACCGTTGTCGTACCCTAACCTGTACCCTAAACCGTCCCCGTCCCCTAACCCTAACCCTAACCCTAACCCTAACCCTTACCCCAAGCCTTACCCTCACCCGTCCCCTAATCCTAACGCGTACGCTAACACTAACCCGTACCCTAACACGTACACTCACCCTAAACCGTTGTCGTACCCTAACCTGTACCCTAAACCGTCCCCGTCCCCGTCCCCGTCCCCTAACCCTAACCCTAACCCTAACCCTTACCCGAAGCCTTACCCTCACCCGTCCCCTAATCCTAACCCGTACGCTAACACTAACCCGTACCCTAACACGTACGCTCACCCTAAACCATTGTCATACCATAACCTGTACCCTAAACCGTCCCCGTCCCCTAACCCTAACCCTAACCCTAACCCTAACCCTTACCCGAAGCCTTACCCTCACCCGTCCCCTAATCCTAACCCGTACGCTAACACTAAACCGTACCGTAACACGTACGCTCACCCTAAACTGTTGTCGTACCCTAAACCGTCCCCGTGCCCTAATCCTAACCCTAACCCTAACCCTAACCCTAACCCTTACCCGAAGCCTTACCCTCACCCGTCCCCTAATCCTAACCCGTACGCTAACACTAACCCGTACCCTAACACGTACGCTCACCCTAAACCGTTGTCGTACCCTAACCTGTACCCTAAACCGTCCCCTAACCCTAACCCTAACCCTAACCCTAACCCTAACCCTTACCCGAAGCCTTACCCTCACCCGTCCCCTAATCCGAACCCGTACGCTAACACTAACCCGTACCCTAACACCTACGCTCACCCTAAACCGTTGTCGTACCCTAACCTGTACCCTAAACCGTCCCCGTCCCCGTCCCCTAACCCTAACCCTAACCCTAACCCTAACCCTAACCCAAAGCCTTACCCTCACCCGTCCCCTAATCCTAACCCGTAGGCTAACACTAACCCATACCCTAACACGTACGCTCACCCTAAACCGTTGTCATACCCTAACCTGTACCCTAAACCGTCCCCGACCCCTAACCCTAACACTAACCCTAACCCTAACCCTTACCCGAAGCCTTACCCTCACCCGTCCCATAATCCTAACCCGTACGCTAACACTAACCCGTACCCTAACACGTATGCTCACCCTAAACCGTTGTCGTACCCTAACCTGTACCCTAAACCGTCCCCGTCCCCTAAGCCTAACCCTAACCCTAACCCTAACTCTAACCCTTACCCGAAGCCTTACCCTCACCCGTCCCCTAATCCTAACACGTACGCTAACACTAACCCGTACCCTAACACGTACGCTCACCCTAAAGCGTTGTCGTACCCTAACCTGTACCCTAAACCGTCCCCGTCCCCTAACCCTAACCCTAACCCTAACCCTAACCCTAACCCTTACCCGAAGCCTTACCCTCACCCATCCCCTAATCCTAACCCGTACGCTAACACTAACCCGTACCCTAACACGTACGCTCACCCTAAACCGTTGTCGTACCCTAACCTGTACCCTAAACCGTCCCCGTCCCCTAACCCTAACCCTAACCCTAACCCTAACCCTAACCCTAATCCTTACCCGAAGCCTTACCCTCACCCGTCCCCTAATCCTAACCCGTACGCTAACACTAACCCGTACCCTAACACGTACGCTCACCCTAAACCGTTGTCGTACCCTAACCTGTACCCTAAACCGTCCCCTAACCCTAACCCTAACCCTAACCCTAACCCTAACCCTAACCCTTACCCGAAGCCTTACCCTCACCCGTCCCCTAATCCGAACCCGTACGCTAACACTAACCCGTACCCTAACACCTACGCTCACCCTAAACCGTTGTCGTACCCTAACCTGTACCCTAAACCGTCCCCGTCCCCGTCCCCTAACCCTAACCCTAACCCTAACCCTAACCCTAACCCGAAGCCTTACCCTCACCCGTCCCCTAATCCTAACCCGTAGGCTAACACTAACCCATACCCTAACACGTACGCTCACCCTAAACCGTTGTCATACCCTAACCTGTACCCTAAACCGTCCCCGTCCCCTAACCCTAACACTAACCCTAACCCTAACCCTTACCCGAAGCCTTACCCTCACCCGTCCCATAATCCTAACCCGTACGCTAACACTAACCCGTACCCTAACACGTATGCTCACCCTAAACCGTTGTCGTACCCTAACCTGTACCCTAAACCGTCCCCGTCCCCTAAGCCTAACCCTAACCCTAACCCTAACTCTAACCCTTACCCGAAGCCTTACCCTCACCCGTCCCCTAATCCTAACACGTACGCTAACACTAACCCGTACCCTAACACGTACGCTCACCCTAAACCGTTGTCGTACCCTAACCTGTACCCTAAACCGTCCCCGTCCCCTAACCCTAACCCTAACACTAACCCTAACCCTAACCCTAATCCTTACCCGAAGCCTTACCCTCACCCGTCCCCTAATCCTAACCCGTACGCTAACACTAACCCGTACCCTAACACGTACGCTCACCCTAAACCGTTGTCGTACCCTAACCTGTACCCTAAACCGTCCCCGTCCCCGTACCCTAACCCTAAACCTAACCCTAAACGTAACCCTTACCCGAAGCCTTACCCTCACCCGTCCCCTAATCCTAACCCGTAAGCTAACTCTAACCCGTACCCTAACACGTACGCTCACCCTAAACCGTTGTCGTACCCTAACCTGTACCCTAAATCTTCCCCGTCCCCTAACCCTAACCCTATCCCTAACCCTAACCCTAACCCTTACCCGAAGCCTTACCCTCACCCGTCCCCTAATCCTAACCCGTACGCTAACACTAACCCGTACCCTAACACGTACGCTCACCCTAAACCGTTGTCGTACCCTAACCTGTACCCTAAACCGTCCCCGTCCCCTAACCCTAACCCTATCCCTAACCCTAACCCTAACCCTAACCCTTACCCGAAGCCTTACCCTCACCCGTCCCCTAATCCTAACCCGTACACTAACACTAAACCGTACCCTAACACGTACGCTCACCCTAAATCGTTGTCGTACCCTAACCTGTACCCTAAACAGTCCCGGTCCCCTAACCCTAACCCGAACCCTAACCCTAACCCTAACCCTTACCCGAAGCCTTACCCTCACCCGTCCCCTAATCCTAACGCGTACGCTAACACTAACCCGTACCCTAACACGTACGCTCACCCTAAACCGTTGTCGTACCCTAACCTGTACCCTAAATCATCCCCGTCCCCTAACCCGAACCCTAACCCTAACCCGAATCCTAACCCTTACCCGAAGCCTTACCCTCACCCGTCCCCTAATCCTAACCCGTACGCTAACACTAACCCATACCCTAACACGTACGCTCACCCTAAACCGTTGTCGTACCCTAACCTGTACCCTAAACCGTCCCCGTCCCCTAACCCTAACCCTAACCCTAACCCTAACCCTTACCCGAAGCCTTACCCTCACCCGTCCCCTAATCCTAACCCATACGCTAACACTAACCCGTACCCTAACACGTACGCTCACCCTAAACCGTTGTCATACCCTAACCTGTACCCTAAACCGTCCCCGTCCCCTAACCCTAACCCTAACCCTAACCCTAACACTTACCCGAAGCCTTACCCTCACCCGTCCCCTAACCCTAACCCGTACGCTAACACTAACACGTACCCTAACACGTACGCTCACCCTAAACCGTTGTCGTACCCTAACCTGTACCCTAAACCGTCCCCGTCCCCGTCCCCTAACCCTAACCCTAACACTAAACCTAACCCTTACCCGAAGCCTTACCCGCACCCGTCCCCTAATCCTAACCCGTAAGCTAACTCTAACCCGTACCCTAACACGTACGCTCACCCTAAACCGTTTTCGTACCCTAACCTGTACCCTAAATCTTCCCCGTCCCCTAACCCTAACCCTATCCCTAACCCTAACCCTAACCCTTACCCGAAGCCTTACCCTCACCCGTCCCCTAATCCTAGCCTGTACGCTAACTCTAACCCGTACCCTAACACGTACCCTCACCCTAAACCGTTGTCGTACCCTACCCTGTACCCTAAACCGTCCCCGTCCCCTTCCCCTAACCCTAACCCTAACCCTAACCCTCACCATAACCCTAACCCTTACCCGAAGCCTTACCCTCACCCGTCCCCTAATCCTAACACGTACGCTAACACTAACCCACACCCTAACACGTACGCTCACCCTAAACAGTTGGCGTACACTAACCTGTGCCCTAAACCGTCCCCGTCCCCTAACCCTAACCCTAACCCTAACCCTAACCCTAACCCTTACCCGAAGCCTTACCCTCACCCGTCCCCTAATCCTAACCCGTACGCTAACACTAAACCGTACCCTAACACGTACGCTCACCCTAAACCGTTGTCGTACCCTAACCTGTACCCTAAACCGTCCCCGTCCCCTAATCCTAACCCTAACCCTAACCCTAACTCTTACCCGAAGCCTTACCCTCACCCATCCCCTAATCCTAACCCGTACGCTAACACTAACCCGTACCTTAACATGTACGCTCACCCTAATCCGTTGTCGTACCCTAACCTGTACCCTAAACCGTCCCCGTCCCCGTCCCCTAACCCTAACCCTAACACTCACCCTAACCCTTACCCGAAGCCTTATCCTCACCCGTCCGCTAATCCTAAACCGTACGCTAACACTAACCCGTACCCTAACACGTACGCTCACCCTAAACCGTTGTAATACCATAACCTGTACCCTAAACGTCCCCGTCCCCTAGCCCTAACCCTAACCCTAACCCTAACCCTTACCCGAAGCCTTACACTCACCCGTCCCCTAATCCTAACCAGTACGCTGACACTAAACCGTACCCTAACACGTACGCTCACCCTAAACTGTTGTCGTACCCTAAACCGTCCCCGTCCCCTAATCCTAACCCGAACCCTAACCCTAACCCTAACCCTTACCCGAAGCCTTACCCTCACCCGTCCCCTAATCCTAAGCCGTACGCTAACACTAACCCGTACCCTAACACGTACGCTCACCCTAAACCGTTGTCGTACCCTAACCTGTACCCTAAACCGTCCCCGTCCCCTAACCCTAACCCTAACCCTAACCCTAAACCTAACCCGAAGCCTTACCCTCACCCGTCCCCTAATCCTAACCCATACGCTAACACTAACCCGTACCCTAACACGTACGCTCACCCTAAACCATTTTCATACCCTAACCTGTACCGTAAACCGTCCCCGTCCCCTAACCCTAACCCTAACCCTAACCCTAACCCTTACCCGAAGGCTTACCCTCACCCGTCCCCTAATCCTAACCCGTACGCTAACACTAACCCGTACCCTAACACGTACGCTCACCCTAAACCGCTGTCGTACCCTAACCTGTACCCTAAACCGTCCCCGTCCCCGTCCCCGTCCCGTAACCCTAACCCTAACCCTTACCCGAAGCCTTACCCTCACCCGTCCCCTAATCCTAACCCGTACGCTAACACTAACCCGTACCCTAACACGTACGCTCACCCTAAACAGTTTTCGTACCCTAACCTGTACCCTAAACCATCCCCGTCCCCGTCCCCTAACCCTAACCCTAACCCTAACCCTAACCCTAACCCGAAGCCTTACCCTCACCCGTCCCATAATCCTAACCCGTTCGCTAACACTAACCCGTACCGTAACACGTACGCTCACCCTAAACCGTTGTCGTACCCTAACCTGTACCCTAAACCGTCCCGGTCCCCTAACCCTAACCCTAACCCTAACCCTAACCCTAACCCTTACCCGAAGCCTTACCCTCACCCGTCCCCTAATCCTAACCCGTACGCTAACACTAACACGTACCCTAACACGTACGCTCACCCTAAACTGTTGTCGTACCCTAACCTGTACTCTAAACCGTCCCCGTCCCCTAACCCTAACCCTAACCCTAACCCTAACCCTAACCCTTACCTGAAGCCTTACCCTCACCCGTCCCCTAATCCTAACCCGTACGCTAACACTAACCCCTACCCTAACACGTACGCTCACCTTAAACCGTTTTCGTACCCTAACCTGTACCCTAAACCATCCCCGTCCCCGTCCCCTAACCCTAACCCTAACCCTAACCCTAACCCTAACCCGAAGCCTTACCCTCACCCGTCCCATAATCCTAACCCGTACGCTAACACTAACACGTACCGTAACACGTACGCTCACCCTAAACCGTTGTCATACCCTAACCTGTACCCTAAACCGTCCCCGTCCCCTAACCCTAACCCTAACCCTAACCCTAACCCTTACACGAAGTCTTACCCTCACCCGTCCCCTAATCCTTACCCGTACGCTAACACTAACCCGTACCCTAACACGTACGCTCACCCTAAACCGTTGTCGTACCCTAACCTGTACCCTAAACCGTCCCCGTCCCCTAACCCTAACACTAACCCTAACCCTAACCCTTACCCGAAGCTTTACCCTCACCCGTCCCCTAATCCTAACCCGTACGCTAACAGTGACCCGTACCCTAACACGTACGCTCACCCTAAACCGTTGTCGTACCCTAACCTGTACCCTAAACCGTCCCGGTCCCCTAACCCTAACCCTAACCCTAACGCTAACCCTAACCCTTACCCGAACCCTTACCCTCACCCGTCCCCTAAACCTAACCCGTACGCTAACACTAACCCGTACCCTAACACGTACGGTCACCCTAAACCGTTGTCGTACCCTACCCTGTACCCTAAACCGTCCCCGTCCCCTAACCCTAACCCTAACCCTAACCCTAACCCTAACCCTAACCCGAAGCCTTACCCTCACCCGTCCCCTAATCCTAACCCGTACGCTAACACTAACCCGTACCCTAACACGTACGCTCACCCTAAACCATTTTCATACCCTAACCTGTACCGTAAACCGTCCCCGTCCCCTAACCCTAACCCTAACCCTAACCCTAAACCTTACCCGAAGGCTTACCCTCACCCGTCCCCTAATCCTAACCCGTACGCTAACACTAACCCGTACCCTAACACGTACGCTCACCCTAAACCGCTGTCGTACCCTAACCTGTACCCTAAACCGTCCCCGTCCCCGTCCCCGTCCCGTAACCCTAACCCTAACCCTTACCCGAAGCCTTACCCTCACCCGTCCCCTAATCCTAACCCGTACGCTAACACTAACCCGTACCCTAACACGTACGCTCACCCTAAACAGTTTTCGTACCCTAACCTGTACCCTAAACCATCCCCGTCCCCGTCCCCTAACCCTAACCCTAACCCTAACCCTAACCCTAACCCGAAGCCTTACCCTCACCCGTCCCATAATCCTAACCCGTACGCTAACACTAACCCGTACCGTAACACGTACGCTCACCCTAAACCGTTGTCATACCCTAACCTGTACCCTAAACCGTCCCCGTCCCCTAACCATAACCCTAACCCTAACCCTAAACCTTAAACGAAGTCTTACCCTCAACCGTCCCCTAATCCTAACCCGTACGCTAACACTAACCCGTACCCTAACACGTACGCTCACCCTAAACCGTTGTCGTACCCTAACCTGTACCCTAAACCGTCCCGGTCCCCTAACCCTAACCCTAACCCTAACCCTAACCCTAACCCTTACCCGAAGCCTTACCCTCACCAGTCCCCTAATCCTAAGCCGTACGCTAACACTAACCCGTACCCTAACACGTACGCTCACCCTAAACCGTTGTCGTACCCTAACCTGTACCCTAAACCGTCCCGGTCCCCTAACCCTAACCCTAACCCTTACTCGAAGCCTTACCCTCACCCGTCCCCTAATCCTAACCCGTACGCTAACACTAACCCGTACCCTAACACGTACGCTCACCCTAAACCGTTGTCGTACCCTAACCTGTACCCTAAACCGTCCCCGTCCCCTAACCCTAACCCTAACCCTAACCCTAACCCTAACCCTAACCCTTACCCGAAGCCTTACCCTCACCCGTCCCCTAATCCTAACCCGTACGCTAACACTAACCCGTACCCTAACACGTACGCTCACCCTAAACCGATGTCGTACCCTAACCTGTACCCTAAACCGTCCCCGTCCCCTAACCCTAACCCTAACCCTAACCCTTACCCGAAGCCTTACCCTCACCCGTCCCCTAATCCTAACCCGTACGCTAACACTAACCCGTACCCTAACACGTACGCTCACCCTAAACCGTTGTCGTACCATAACCTGTACCCTAAACCGTCCCCGTCCCCGTCCCCTAACCCTAACCCTAACCCTAACCCTAACTCTTACCCGAAGCCTTACCCTCACCCGTCCCCTAATCCGAACCCGTACGCTAACACTAACCCGTACCCTAACACGTACGCTCACCCTAAACCGTTGTCGTACCCTAACCTGTACCCTAAAACGTCCCGGTCCCCTAACCCTAACCCTAACCCTAACCCTAACCCTTACCCGAAGCCTTACCCTCAACCGTCCCCTAATCCTAACCCGTACGCTAACACTAACCCGTACCCTAACACGTACGCTCACCCTAAACCGTTGTCGTACCCTAACCTGTACCCTAAACCGTCCCCGTCCCCTAACCCTAACCCTAACCCTAACCCTAACCCTAACCCTAAACCTTACCCGAAACCTTACCCTCACCCGTCCCCTAATCCTAACCCGTACGCTAACACTAACCCGTACCCTAACACGTACGCTCACCCTAAACCGTTGTCGTACCCTAACCTGTACCCTAAAACGTCCCCATCCCCTAACCCTAACCCTAACCCTAACCCTAACCTAACCCTTACCCGAAGCCTTACCCTCACCCGTTCCCTAATCCTAACCCGTACGCTAACACTAACCCGTACCCTAACACTTACGCTCACCCTAAACCGTTGTCGTACCCTAACCTGTACCCTAAACCGTCCCGGTCCCCTAACCCTAACCCTAACCCTAACCCTAACCCTAACCCTTACCCGAAGCCTTACCCTCACCCGTCCCCTAATCCTAACCCGTACGCTAACACTAACCCGTACCCTAACACGTACGCTCACCCTAAACCGTTGTCGTACCCTAACCTGTACCCTAAACCGTCCCCGTCCCCTAACCCTAACCCTAACCCTAACCCTAACCCTTACCCCAAGCCTTACCCTCACCCGTCCCCTAATCATAACCCGTACGCTAACACTAACCCGTACCCTAACACGTACGCTCACCCTAAACCGTTGTCGTACACTAACCTGTACCCTAAACCGTCCCCGTCCCCGTCCCCGTCCCCTAACCCTAACCCTAACCCTAACCCTTACCCGAAGCCTTACCCTCACCCGTCCCCTAATCCTAACCCGTACGCTAAAACTAACCCGTACCCTAACACGTACGCTAACCCTAAACCATTGTCATACCATAACCTGTACCCTAAACCGTCCTCGTCCCCTAACCCTAACCCTAACCCTAACCCTAACCCTTACCCGAAGCCTTACCCTCACCCGTCCCCTAATCCTAACCTGTACGCTAACACTAAACCGTACCGTAACACGTACGCTCACCCTAAACTGTTGTCGTACCCTAAACCGTCCCCGTCCCCTAATCCTAACCCTAACCCTAACCCTAACCCTAACCCTTACCCGAAGCCTTACCCTCACCCGTCCCCTAATCCTAACCCGTACGCTAACACTAACCCGTACCCTAACACGTACGCTCACCCTAAACCGTTGTCGTACCATAACCTGTACCCTAAACCGTCACCATCCCCTAAACCTAACCCTAACCCTAAACCTTACCCGAAGCCTTACCCTCACCCGTCCCCTAATCCTAACCCGTACGCTAACACTAACCCGTACCCTAACACGTATGGTCACCCTAAACTGTTGTCGTACCCTAACCTTTACCCTAAACCGTCCCCTAACCCTAACCCTAACCCTAACCCTAACCCTAACCCTAACCCTTACCCGAAGCCTTACCCTCACCCGTCCCCTAATCCGAACCCATACGCTAAAACTAACCCGTACCCTAACACGTACGCTCACCCTAAACCGTTGTCGTACCCTAACCTGTACCCTAAACCGTCCCCGTCCCCGTCCCCTAACCCTAACCCTAACCCTAACCCTAACCCTAACCCGAAGCCTTACCCTCACCCGTCCCCTAATCCTAACCCGTACGCTAACACTAACCCATACCCTAACACGTACGCTCACCCTAAACCGTTGTCATACCCTAACCTGTACCCTAAACCGTCCCCGTCCCCTAACCCTAACACTAACCCTAACCCTAACCCTTACCCGAAGCCTTACCCTCACCCGTCCCATAATCCTAACCTGTACGCTAACACTAACCCGTACCCTAACACGTATGCTCACCCTAAACCGTTGTCGTACCCTAACCTGTACCCTAAACCGTCCCCGTCCCCTAAGCCTAACCCTAACCCTAACCCTAACTCTAACCCTTACCCGAAGCCTTACCCTCACCCGTCCCCTAATCCTAACCCGTACGCTAACACTAACCCGTACCCTAACACGTACGCTCACCCTAAACCGTTGTCGTACCCTAACCTGTACCCTAAACCGTACCCGTCCCCTAATCCTAACCCTAACCCTAACCCTAACCCTAACCCTAACCGTTACCCGAAGCCTTACCCTCACCCGTCCCCTAATCCTAACCCGTACGCTAACACTAACCCATACCCTAACACGTACGCTCACCCTAAACCGTTGTCGTACCCTAAGCTGTACCCTAAACCGTCCCGGTCCCCTAACCCTAACCCTAACCCTAACCCTAACCCTTACCCGAAGCCTTACCCTCACCCGTCCCCTAATCCTAACCCGTACGCTAACACTAACCCGTACCCTAACACGTACGCTCACCCTAAACCGTTGTCGTACCCTAACCTGTACCCTAAACCGTCCCCGTCCCCTAACCCTAACCCTAACCCTAACCCTAACCCTTACCCGAAGCCTTACCCTCACCCGTCCCCTAATCCTAACCCGTACGCTAACACTAAACCGTACCGTAACACGTACGCTCACTCTAAACTGTTGTCGTACCCTAAACCGTCCCCGTCCCCTAATCCTAACCCTAACCCTAACCCTAATCCTAACCCTTACCCGAAGCCTTACCCTCACCCGTCCCCTAATCCTAACCCGTACGCTAACACTAACCCGTACCCTAACACGTACGCTCACCCTAAACCGTTGTCGTACCATAACCTGTACCCTAAACCGTCACCATCCCCTAAACCTAACCCTAACCCTAAACCTTACCCGAAGCCTTACCCTCACCCGTCCCCTAAACCTAACCCGTACGCTAACACTAACCCGTACCCTAACACGTATGGTCACCCTAAACTGTTGTCGTACCCTAACCTGTACCCTAAACCGTCCCCGTCCCCTAACCCTAACACTAACCCTAACCCTAACCCTTACCCGAAGCCTTACCCTCACCCGTCCCATAATCCTAACCCGTACGCTAACACTAACCCGTACCCTAACACGTATGCTCACCCTAAACCGTTGTCGTACCCTAACCTGTACCCTAAACCGTCCCGGTCCCCTAAGCCTAACCCTAACCCTAACCCTAACTCTAACCCTTACCCGAAGCCTTACCCTCACCCGTCCCCTAATCCTAACCCGTACGCTAACACTAACCCGTACCCTAACACGTACGCTCACCCTAAAGCGTTGTCGTACCCTAACCTGTACCCTAAACCGTCCCCATCCCCTAACCCTAACCCTAACCCTAACCCTAACCCTAACCCTTACCCGAAGCCTTACCCTCACCCATCCCCTAATCCTAACCCGTACGCTAACACTAACCCGTACCCTAACACGTACGCTCACCCTAAACCGTTGTCGTACCCTAACCTGTACCCTAAACCGTCCCCGTCCCCTAACCCTAACCCTAACCCTAACCCTAAGCCTTACCCGAAGCCTTACCCTCACCCGTCCCCTAATCCTAACCCGTACGCTAACACTAACCCGTACCCTAACACGTACGCTCACCCTAAACCGTTGTCGTACCCTAACCTGTACCCTAAACCGTCCCCGTCCCCTAACCCTAACCCTAACCCTAACCCTAACCCTAACCCTTACCCGAAGCCTTACCCTCACCCGTCCCCTAATCCTAACCCGTATGCTAACACTAACCCGTACCCTAACACGTACGCTCACCCGAAACCGTTGTCGTACCCTAAACTGTACCCTAAACCGTCACGGTCCGCTAACCCTAACCCTAACCCTAACCCTAACCCTAACCCTTACCCGAAGCCTTACCCTCACCCGTCCCCTAATCCTAACCCGTACGCTAACACTAACCCGTACCCTAACACGTACGCTCACCCTAAACCGTTGTCGTACCCTAACCTGTACCCTAAACCGTACCCGTCCCCTAATCCTAACCCTAACCCTAACCCTAACCCTAACCCTAACCCTAACCGTAACCCGAAGCCTTACCCTCACCCGTCCCCTAATCCTAACCCGTACGCTAACACTAACCCATACCCTAACACGTACGCTCACCCTAAACCATTGTCGTACCCTAACCTGTACCCTAAACCGTCCCGGTCCCCTAACCCTAACCCTAACCCTAACCCTAACCCTTACCCGAAGCCTTACCCTCACCCGTCCCCTAATCCTAACCCGTACGCTAACACTAACCCGTACCCTAACACGTACGCTCACCCTAAACCGTTGTCGTACCCTAACCTGTACCCTAAACTGTCCCCGTCCCCTAACCCTAACCCTAACCCTAACCCTAACCCTTACCCCAAGCCTTACCCTCACCCGTCCCCTAATCCTAACCCGTACGCTAACACTAACCCGTACCCTAACACGTACGCTCACCCTAAACCGTTGTCGTACCCTAACCTGTACCCTAAACCGTCCCCGTCCCCGTCCCCGTCCCCTAACCCTAACCCTAACCCTAACCCTTACCCGAAGCCTTACCCTCACCCGTCCCCTAATCCTAACCCGTACGCTAACACTAACCCGTACCCTAACACGTACGCTCACCCTAAACCATTGTCATACCATAACCTGTACCCTAAACCGTCCCCGTCCCCTAACCCTAACCCTAACCCTAACCCTAAGCCTTACCCGAAGCCTTACCCTCACCCGTCCCCTAATCCTAACCCGTACGCTAACACTAAACCGTACCGTAACACGTACGCTCACCCTAAACTGTTGTCGTACCCTAAACCGTCCCCGTCCCCTAATCCTAACCCTAACCCTAACCCTAACCCTAACCCTTACCCGAAGCCTTACCCTCACCCGTCCCCTAATCCTAACCCGTACGCTAACACTAACCCGTACCCTAACACGTACGCTCACCCTAAACCGTTGTCGTACCCTAACCTGTACCCTAAACCGTCCCCTAACCCTAACCCTAACCCTAACCCTAACCCTAACCCTAACCCTTACCCGAAGCCTTACCCTCACCCGTCCCCTAAACCTAACCCGTACGCTAACACTAACCCGTACCCTAACACGTATGGTCACCCTAAACTGTTGTCGTACCCTAACCTGTACCCTAAACCGTCCCCGTCCCCTAACCCTAACACTAACCCTAACCCTAACCCTTACCCGAAGCCTTACCCTCACCCGTCCCATAATCCTAACCCGTACGCTAACACTAACCCGTACCCTAACACGTATGCTCACCCTAAACCGTTGTCGTACCCTAACCTGTACCCTAAACCGTCCCGGTCCCCTAAGCCTAACCCTAACCCTAACCCTAACTCTAACCCTTACCCGAAGCCTTACCCTCACCCGTCCCCTAATCCTAACCCGTACGCTAACACTAACCCGTACCCTAACACGTACGCTCACCCTAAAGCGTTGTCGTACCCTAACCTGTACCCTAAACCGTCCCCATCCCCTAACTCTAACCCTAACCCTAACCCTAACCCTAAACCTTACCCGAAGCCTTACCCTCACCCATCCCCTAATCCTAACCCGTACGCTAACACTAACCCGTACCCTAACACGTACGCTCACCCTAAACCGTTGTCGTACCCTAACCTGTACCCTAAACCGTCCCCGTCCCCGTCCCCTAACCCTAACCCTAACCCTAAGCCTTACCCGAAGCCTTACCCTCACCCGTCCCCTAATCCTAACCCGTACGCTAACACTAACCCGTACCCTAACACGTACGCTCACCCTAAACCGTTGTCGTACCCTAACCTGTACCCTAAACCGTCCCCGTCCCCTAACCCTAACCCTAACCCTAACCCTAACCCTAACCCTTACCCGAAGCCTTACCCTCACCCGTCCCCTAATCCTAACCCGTATGCTAACACTAACCCGTACCCTAACACGTACGCTCACCCGAAACCGTTGTCGTACCCTAACCTGTACCCTAAACCGTCACGGTCCGCTAACCCTAACCCTAACCCTAACCCTAACCCTAACCCTTACCCGAAGCCTTACCCTCACCCGTCCCCTAATCCTAACCCGTACGCTAACACTAACCCGTACCCTAACACGTACGCTCACCCTAAACCGTTGTCGTACCCTAACCTGTACCCTAAACCGTACCCGTCCCCTAATCCTAACCCTAACCCTAACCCTAACCCTAACCCTAACCGTTACCCGAAGCCTTACCCTCACCCGTCCCCTAATCCTAACCCGTACGCTAACACTAACCCATACCCTAACACGTACGCTCACCCTAAACCATTGTCGTACCCTAACCTGTACCCTAAACCGTCCCGGTCCCCTAACCCTAACCCTAACCCTAACCCTAACCCTTACCCGAAGCCTTACCCTCACCCGTCCCCTAATCCTAACCCGTACGCTAACACTAACCCGTACCCTAACACGTACGCTCACCCTAAACCGTTGTCGTACCCTAACCTGTACCCTAAACTGTCCCCGTCCCCTAACCCTAACCCTAACCCTAACCCTAACCCTTACCCCAAGCCTTACCCTCACCCGTCCCCTAATCCTAACCCGTACGCTAACACTAACCCGTACCCTAACACGTACACTCACCCTAAACCGTTGTCGTACCCTAACCTGTACCCTAAACCGTCCCCGTCCCCGTCCCCGTCCCCTAACCCTAACCCTAACCCTAACCCTTACCCGAAGCCTTACCCTCACCCGTCCCCTAATCCTAACCCGTACGCTAACACTAACCCGTACCCTAACACGTACGCTCACCCTAAACCATTGTCATACCATAACCTGTACCCTAAACCGTCCCCGTCCCCTAACCCTAACCCTAACCCTAACCCTAAGCCTTACCCGAAGCCTTACCCTCACCCGTCCCCTAATCCTAACCCGTACGCTAACACTAAACCGTACCGTAACACGTACGCTCACCCTAAACTGTTGTCGTACCCTAAACCGTCCCCGTCCCCTAATCCTAACCCTAACCCTAACCCTAACCCTAACCCTTACCCGAAGCCTTACCCTCACCCGTCCCCTAATCCTAACCCGTACGCTAACACTAACCCGTACCCTAACACGTACGCTCACCCTAAACCGTTGTCGTACCCTAACCTGTACCCTAAACCGTCCCCTAACCCTAACCCTAACCCTAACCCTAACCCTAACCCTAACCCTTACCCGAAGCCTTACCCTCACCCGTCCCCTAATCCGAACCCGTACGCTAACACTAACCCGTACCCTAACACCTACGCTCACCCTAAACCGTTGTCGTACCCTAACCTGTACCCTAAACCGTCCCCGTCCCCGTCCCCTAACCCTAACCCTAACCCTAACCCTAACCCTAACCCAAAGCCTTACCCTCACCCGTCCCCTAATCCTAACCCGTAGGCTAACACTAACCCATACCCTAACACGTACGCTCACCCTAAACCGTTGTCATACCCTAACCTGTACCCTAAACCGTCCCCGTCCCCTAACCCTAACACTAACCCTAACCCTAACCCTTACCCGAAGCCTTACCCTCACCCGTCCCATAATCCTAACCCGTACGCTAACACTAACCCGTACCCTAACACGTATGCTCACCCTAAACCGTTGTCGTACCCTAACCTGTACCCTAAACCGTCCCCGTCCCCTAAGCCTAACCCTAACCCTAACCCTAACTCTAACCCTTACCCGAAGCCTTACCCTCACCCGTCCCCTAATCCTAACACGTACGCTAACACTAACCCGTACCCTAACACGTACGCTCACCCTAAAGCGTTGTCGTGCCCTAACCTGTACCCTAAACCGTCCCCGTCCCCTAACCCTAACCCTAACCCTAACCCTAACCCTAACCCTTACCCGAAGCCTTACCCTCACCCATCCCCTAATCCTAACCCGTACGCTAACACTAACCCGTACCCTAACACGTACGCTCACCCTAAACCGTTGTCGTACCCTAACCTGTACCCTAAACCGTCCCCGTCCCCTAACCCTAACCCTAACCCTAACCCTAACCCTAACCCTAATCCTTACCCGAAGCCTTACCCTCACCCGTCCCCTAATCCTAACCCGTACGCTAACACTAACCCGTACCCTAACACGTACGCTCACCCTAAACCGTTGTCGTACCCTAACCTGTACCCTAAACCGTCCCCTAACCCTAACCCTAACCCTAACCCTAACCCTAACCCTAACCCTTACCCGAAGCCTTACCCTCACCCGTCCCCTAATCCGAACCCGTACGCTAACACTAACCCGTACCCTAACACCTACGCTCACCCTAAACCGTTGTCGTACCCTAACCTGTACCCTAAACCGTCCCCGTCCCCGTCCCCTAACCCTAACCCTAACCCTAACCCTAACCCTAACCCTAACCCGAAGCCTTACACTCACCCGTCCCCTAATCCTAACCCGTAGGCTAACACTAACCCATACCCTAACACGTACGCTCACCCTAAACCGTTGTCATACCCTAACCTGTACCCTAAACCGTCCCCGTCCCCTAACCCTAACACTAACCCTAACCCTAACCCTTACCCGAAGCCTTACCCTCACCCGTCCCATAATCCTAACCCGTACGCTAACACTAACCCGTACCCTAACACGTATGCTCACCCTAAACCGTTGTCGTACACTAACCTGTACCCTGAACCGTCCCCGTCCCCTAAGCCTAACCCTAACCCTAACCCTAACTCTAACCCTTACCCGAAGCCTTACCCTCACCCGTCCCCTAATCCTAACACGTACGCTAACACTAACCCATACCCTAACACGTACGCTCACCCTAAAGCGTTGTCGTACCCTAACCTGTACCCTAAACCGTCCCCGTCCCCTAACCCTAACCCTAACCCTAACCCTAACCCTAACCCTTACCCGAAGCCTTACCCTCACCCATCCCCTAATCCTAACCCGTACGCTAACACTAACCCGTACCCTAACACGTACGCTCACCCTAAACCGTTGTCGTACCCTAACCTGTACCCTAAACCGTCCCCGTCCCCTAACCCTAACCCTAACCCTAACCCTAACCCTAACCCTAATCCTTACCCGAAGCCTTACCCTCACCCGTCCCCTAATCCTAACCCGTACGCTAACACTAACCCGTACCCTAACACGTACGCTCACCCTAAACCGTTGTCGTACCCTAACCTGTACCCTAAACCGTCCCCGTCCCCGTACCCTAACCCTAAACCTAACCCTAAACGTAACCCTTACCCGAAGCCTTACCCTCACCCGTCCCCTAATCCTAACCCGTAAGCTAACTCTAACCCGTACCCTAACACGTACGCTCACCCTAAACCGTTGTCGTACCCTAACCTGTACCCTAAACCGTCCCCGTCCCCTAACCCTAACCCTATCCCTAACCCTAACCCTAACCCTAACCCTTACCCGAAGCCTTACCCTCACCCGTCCCCTAATCCTAACCCGTACACTAACACTAAACCGTACCCTAACACGTACGCTCACCCTAAATCGTTGTCGTACCCTAACCTGTACCCTAAACAGTCCCGGTCCCCTAACCCTAACCCGAACCCTAACCCTAACCCTAACCCTTACCCGAAGCCTTACCCTCACCCGTCCCCTAATCCTAACGCGTACGCTAACACTAACCCGTACCCTAACACGTACGCTCACCCTAAACCGTTGTCGTACCCTAACCTGTACCCTAAATCATCCCCGTCCCCTAACCCGAACCCTAACCCTAACCCGAATCCTAACCCTTACCCGAAGCCTTACCCTCACCCGTCCCCTAATCCTAACCCGTACGCTAACACTAACCCATACCCTAACACGTACGCTCACCCTAAACCGTTGTCGTACCCTAACCTGTACCCTAAACCGTCCCCGTCCCCTAACCCTAACCCTAACCCTAACCCTAACCCTTACCCGAAGCCTTACCCTCACCCGTCCCCTAATCCTAACCCATACGCTAACACTAACCCGTACCCTAACACGTACGCTCACCCTAAACCGTTGTCGTACCCTAACCTGTACCCTAAACCGTCCCCGTCCCCTAACCCTAACCCTAACCCTAACCCTAACCCTAACACTTACCCGAAGCCTTACCCTCACCCGTCCCCTAGTCCTAACCCGTACGCTAACACTAACCCGTACCCTAACACGTACGCTCACCCTAAACCGTTGTTGTACCCTAACCTGTACCCTAAAACGTCCCCGTCCCCTAACCCTAACCCTAACCCTAACCCTAACACTAACCCTTACCCGAAGCCTTACCCTCACCCGTCCCCTAATCCTAACCCGTACGCTAACACTAACCCGTACCCTAACACTTACGCTCACCCTAAACCGTTGTCGTACACTAACCTGTACCCTAAAACGTACCCGTCCCCGTCCCCTAACCCTAACCATAACCCTAACCGTAACCCTTACCCGAAGCCTTACCCTCACCCGTCCCCTAACCCTAAGCCGTACGCTAACCCTAACCCATACCCTAACACGTACGCTCACCCTAAACCGTTGTCGTGCCCTAACCTGTACCCTAAACCGTCCCCGTCCCCTAACCGTAACCCTAACCCTAACCCTTACCCGAAGCCTTACCCTCACCCGTCCCCTAAACCTAACCCGTACGCTAACACTAACACGTACCCTAACACGTACGCTCACCCTAAACCGTTGTCGTACCCTAACCTGTTCCCTAAACCGTCCCCGTCCCCGTCCCCTAACCCTAACCCTAACACTAAACCTAACCCTTACCCGAAGCCTTACCCGCACCCGTCCCCTAATCCTAACCCGTAAGCTAACTCTAACCCGTACCCTAACACGTACGCTCACCCTAAACCGTTTTCGTACCCTAACCTGTACCCTAAATCTTCCCCGTCCCCTAACCCTAACCCTATCCCTAACCCTAACCCTAACCCTTACCCGAAGCCTTACCCTCACCCGTCCCCTAATCCTAGCCTGTACGCTAACTCTAACCCGTACCCTAACACGTACCCTCACCCTAAACCGTTGTCGTACCCTACCCTGTACCCTAAACCGTCCCCGTCCCCTTCCCCTAACCCTAACCCTAACCCTAACCCTCACCATAACCCTAACCCTTACCCGAAGCCTTACCCTCACCCGTCCCCTAATCCTAACACGTACGCTAACACTAACCCACACCCTAACACGTACGCTCACCCTAAACCGTTGGCGTACACTAACCTGTGCCCTAAACCGTCCCCGTCCCCTAACCCTAACCCTAACCCTAAACCTAACCATTACCCAAAGCCTTACCCTCAACCGTCCCCTAATCCTAACCCGTAAGCTAACACTAACCCGTAACCTAACACGTACGCTCACCCTAAACCGTTGTCGTACCCTAACCTTTACCCTAAACCGTCCCCGTCCCCGTCCCCTAACCCTAACCCTAACACTAAACCTAACCCTTACCCGAAGCCTTACCCTCACCCGTCCCCTAATCCTAACCCGTAAGCTAACTCTAACCCGTACCCTGACACGTACGCTCACCCTAAAACGTTGTCGTACCCTAACCTGTACCCTAAATCTTCCCCGTCCCCTAACCCTAACCCTATCCCTAACCCTAACCCTAACCCTTACCCGAAGCCTTACCCTAACCCATCCCCTAATCCTAGCCCGTACGCTAACACTAACCCGTACCCTAACACCTACGCTCACCCTAAACCATTGACGTACCCTAACCTGTACACTAAACCGTCCCCGTCCCCTAACCCTAACCCTAACCCTGACCCTAACCCTAAGCCTTACCCAAAGCCTTATCCTCACACGTCCCCTAATCCTAACCCGTACGCTAACACTAACCCGTACCCTAACATGTACGCTCACCCTAAACCGTTGTCGTACCCTAAACTGTACCCTAAACCGTCCCCATTCCCTAACCCTAACCCTAACCCTAACCCTAACCCTTACCCGAAGCCTTATCCTCACCCGTCCCCTAATCCTAACCCGTACGCTAACACTAACCCATACCCTAACACGTACGCTCACCCTAAACCGTTGTCGTACCCTAACCTGTACCCTAAACCCTTCCCGTCCCCTAACCCTAACCCTAACCCTTACCCGAAGCCTTACCCTCACCCGTCCCCTAATCCTAACACGTACGCTAACACAAACCCGTACCCTAACACGTACGCTCACCCTAAACCGTTGTCGTACCCTAACCTGTACCCTAAACAGTCCCCATCCCCTAACCCTAACCCTAACCCTAACCCTAACCCTAACCCTTACCCGAAGCCTTACCCTCTCCCGGCCCCTAATCCTAACCCGTACGGTAACACTAAACCGTACCCTAACACGTACGCTCACCCTAAAACGTTGTCGTACCCTAACCTGTACCCTAAACCGTCCCCGTCCCCTAACCCTAACCATAACCCTAACCCTAACCCTTACCCGAAGCCTTACCCTCACACGTCCCCTAATCCTAAACCGTAGGCTAACACTAACCCGTACCCTAAGACGTACGCTCACCCTAAACCGTTGTCCTACCCTAACCTGTACCCTAAACCGTCCCCGTCCCCTAACCCTAACCCTAAGCCTAAGCCTAACCCTAACCCTTACCCGAAGCCTTACCCTCACCCGTCCCCTAATCCTAACCCGTAGGCTAACACTAACCCGTACACTAACACGTACGCTCACCCTAAACCGTTGTCGTACACTAACCTGTACCCTAAACCGTCCCCGTCCCCTAACCCTAACCCTAACCCTAACCCTAACCCTAACCCTTACCCGAAGCCTTACCCTCACCCGTCCCCTAATCCTAACCCGTACGCTAACCCTAACCCGTACCCTAACACGTACGCTCACCCTAAACCGTTGTCGTGCCCTAACCTGTACCCTAAACCGTCCCCGTCCCCTAACCCTAACCCTAACCCTAAACCTTACCCGAAGCCTTACCCTCACCCGTCCCCTAAACCTAACCCGTCCGCTAACACTAACCCGTACCCTAACACGTACGCTCACCCTAAACCGTTGTCGTACCCTAACCTGTACCCTAAACCGTCCCCGTCCCCGTCCCCTAACCCTAACCCTAACCCTAACCCTAACCCTTACCCGAAGCCTTACCCTCACCCGTCCCCTAATCCTAACCCGTAAGCTAACTCTAACCCGTACCCTAACACGTACGCTCACCCTAAAGCGTTTTCGTACCCTAACCTGTACCCTAAACCGTCCCTGTCCCCTAACACTAACCCTAACCCTAACCCTAACCCTAACCCTTACCCGAAGCCTTACCCTCACCCGTCCCCTAATCCTAGCCCGTACGCTAACACTAACCCGTACCCTAACACGTACGCTCACCCTAAACCGTTGTCGTACCCTAACCTGTACCCTAAACCGTCCCCGTCCCCTAACCCTAACCCTAACCCTAACCCTAACTCTTACCCGAAGCCTTACCCTCACTCGTCCCCTAATCCTAACCCGTACGCTAACACTAAACCGTACCCTAACAGGTACGCTCACCCTAAACCGTTGTCGTACCCTAACCTGTACCCTAAACCGTCCCCGTCCCCTAAACCTAACCCTAACCCTAACCCTAACCCTTACCCGAAGCCTTACCCTCACCCGTCTCCTAATCCTACCCGTATGCTAACACTAACCCGTACCCTAACACGTACGCTCACCCTAAACCTTTGTCGTACCCTAACCTGTACCCTAAATCTTCCCCGTCCCCTACCCCTAACCCTATCCCTAACCCTAACACTAACCCTTACCCGAAGCCTTACCCTCACCCGTCCCCTACTCCTAGTCCGCACGCTAACACTAACCGGTACCCTAACACGTACGCTCACCCTAAACCGTTGTCGTACCCTAACCTGTACCCTAAACCGTCCCCGTACCCTAACCCTAACCCTAACCCTAACCCTAACAGTTAACCGAAGCCTTACCCTCACCCGTCCCCTAATCCTATCCCGTACGCTAACACTAACCCGTATCCTAACACGTACGCTCACCCTAAACCGTTGTCGTACCCTAACCTGTACCCTAAACCGTCCCCGTCCCCTAACCCTAAACCTAACCCTAACCCTAACCCTAACACTTACCCGAAGCCTTACCCTCACCCGTCCCCTAATCCTAACCCGTACGCTAACACTAACCCGTACCCTAACACGTACGCTCACCCTAAACCGTTGTCGTACCCTAACCTGTACCCTAAACCGTCCCCGTCCCCTAACCCTAACCCTAAACGTAACCCTAACCCTAACCCTTACCCGAAGCCTTACCCTCACCCGTCCCCTAATCCTAAACCGCAGGCTAACACTAACCCATACCCTAACATGTACGCTCAACCTAAACCGTTGTCGTACCCTAACCTGTACCCTAAACTGTCCCCGTCCCCTAACCCTAACCCTAACCCTAAGCCTAACCCTAAACCTTACCCTAAGCCTTACCCAAAACCGTCCACTAATCCTAACCCGTACGCTAACACTAACCCGTACACTAACACGTACGCTCACCCTAAACCGTTGTCGTACCCTAACCTGTACCCTAAACGGTCCCCGTCCCCTAACCCTAACCCTAACCCTAACCCTAACCCTTACCCGAAGCCTTACCCTCACCCGTCCCCTAATCCTAGCCTGTACGCTAACTCTAACCCGTACCCTAACACGTACGCTCACCCTACACCGTTGTCGTACACTAACCTCTACCCTAAACCGTCGCCGTCCCCTAACCCTAACACTAACCCTATCCCTAACCCTAACCCTAACCCTTACCCGAAGCCTTACCCTCACCCGTCCCCTAATCCTAATCCGTACGCTAACACTAACCCGTACCCTAACACGTACGCTCACCCTAAACCGTTCTTGTACCCTAACCTGTACCCTAAACCGTCCCCTTCCCCTAACCCTAACCCTAACCCTAACCCTTACCCGAAGCCTTACCCTCACCCGTCCCCTAATCCTAGCCCGTACGCTAACACTAACCGTACCCTAACACGTACGCTCACCCTAAACGGTTGTCGTACCCTAACCTGTACCCTAAACCGTCCCCGTCCCCTAAACCTAACCCTAACCCTAAACCTAAACCTTACCCGAAGACTTACCCTCAGCCGTCCCCTAATCCTAACCCATACACTAACACTAACCTGTACCCTAACACGTACGCTCACCCTAAACCGTTGTCGTACCCTAACCTGTACCCTACACCGTCCCCGTCCCCTAACCCTAACTCTAACCCTAAGCCTAACCCTTACCCGAAGCCTTACCCTCACCCGTCACCTAATCCTAACCCGTACGCTAACACTAACCCGTACCCTAACACGTACAATCACCCTAAACCGTTGTCGTACCCTAATCTGTACCCTACACCGTCCCTGTCCCCTAACCCTAACCCTAACCCTAACACTAACCCTAACCCTTACCCGAAGCATTACCCTCACCCGTCCACTAATCCTAACCCGTACGCTAACACTAACCCGTACCCTAACACGTACGCTCACCCGAAACCGTTGTCATACCCTAACCTGTACCCTAATCCGTCCCCGTCCCCTAACCCTAAACCTAACCCTAACCCTAACCCTAACCCTTACCCGAAGCCTTACCCTCACCCGTCCCCTAATCCTAACCCGTACGCTAACACTAACCCGTACCCTAACACGTACACTCACCCTAAACCGTTGTCGTACCCTAACCTGTACCCTAAACCGTCCCCGTCCCCTAACCCTAACCCTAACCCGAACCCTTACCCGAAGCCTTACCCTCACCCGTCCCCTAATCCTAACCCGGACGCTAACACTAACCCGTACCCTAACACGTACGCTCACCCTAAACCGTTGTCGTACCCTAACCTGTACCCTAAACCGTCCCCGTCCCCTAACCCTAACCCTAACCCTAACCCTAACCGTAACCCTTACCCGAAGCCTTACCCTCACCCGTCCCCTAATCCTAACCCGGACGCTAACACTAACCCGTACCCTAACACGTACGCTCACCCTAAACCGTTGTCGTACCCTAACCTGTACCCTAAACCGTCCCCGTCCCCTAACCCTAACCCTAACCCTAACCCTAACCCTTACCCAAAGCCTTACCCTCACCCGTCCCCTAATCCTAACCCGTACGCTAACACTAACCCGTACCCTAACACGTACGCTTACCCTAAACCGTTGTCGTACCCTAACCTGTACCCTAAACCGTCCCCGTCCCCTAACCCTAACCCTAACCCTAACCCTTACCCTTACCCGAAGCATTACCCTCACCCGTCCCCTAATCCTAACCCGTACGCTAACACTAACCCGTACCCTAACACGTACGCTCTCCCTAAACCGTTGTCGTACTCTAACCTGTACCCTAAACCGTCCCCGTCCCCTAACCCTAACCCTAACCCTAACCCTAACCCTAACCCTAACCCTTACCCGAAGCCTTACCCTCACCTGTCCCCTAATCCTAGCCCGTACTCTAACACTAACCCGTACCCTAACACGTACGCTCACTTTAAACCGTTGTCGTTCCCTAACCTGTACCCTAAACCGTCCCCATCCACTAACCCTAACCCTAACCCTAACCCTAACCCTTACCCGAAGCCTTACCCTCACCCGTCCCCTAATCCTAACCCGTACGCTAACACTAACCCATACCCTAACACATACGCTCACCCTAAACCGTTCTCGTACCCTAACCTGTACCCTAAACCGTCCCCTTCCCCTAACCCTAACCCTAACCCTAACCCTTACCCGAAGCATTACCCTCACCCGTCCCCTAATCCTAGCCCGTACGCTAACACTAACCCGTACCCTAACACGTACGCTCACCCTAAACCGTTGTCGTACCCTAACCTGTACCCTGAACCGTCCCCGTCCCCTACCCTAACCCTAACCCTAAACCTAACCCTTACCCGAAGCCTTACCCTCACCCGACCCCTAATCCTAACCCGTACGCTAACACTAACCCGTACCCTAACACATACGCTCACCCTAAACCGTTGTCGTACCCTAATCTGTACCCTAAACCGTCCCCATCCCCTAACCCTAACCCTAACCCTAACCCTAACCCTAACCCTTACCCGAAGCCTTACCCTCACCCGTCCCCTAATCCTAAACCGTAGGCTAACACTAACCCGTACCCTAACACATACGCTCACCCTAAACCGTTGTCGTACCCTAACCTGTACCCTAAACCGTCCCCGTCCCCTAACCCTAACCCTAACCCTAAGCCTAACGCTAACCCTTACCCGAAGCCTTACCCTCACCCATCCCCTAATCCTAACCCGCACGCTAACACTAACCCGTACCCTAATCCTAACCCTTACCCGAAGCCTTACCCGCACCCGTCCCCTAATCCTAACCCGTAAGCTAACACTAACCCGTACCCTAACACGTACGCTCACCCTAAACCGTTGTCGTACCCTAATCTGTACCCTAAACCGTCCCCGTCCCCTAACCCTAACCCTAACCCTAACCCGAAACCTAACCCGAAGCATTACCCTCACCCGTCCAATAATCCTAACCCGTACGCTAACACTAACCCGTACCCTAACACGTACGCACACCCTAAACCGTTGTCGTACCCTAACCTGTACCCTAAACCGGCCGCGTCCCCTAACCCTAACCCTAACCCTAACCCTAACCCTTACCCGAAGCCTTACCCTCACCCGTCCCCTAATCCTAACCCGTACGCTAACACTAACCCGTACCCTAACACGTACGCTCACACTAAACCGTTGTCGTACCCTAACCTGTACCCTAAACCGTCCCTGTCACCTAACCCTAACCCTAACCCTAACCCTAACCCTAACCCTTACCCGAAGCCTTACCCTCACCCGTCCCCTAATCCTAACCCGTACGCTAACCCTAACCCATACCCTAACACGTACGCTCACCCTAAACCGTTGTCGTACCCTAACCTGTACCCTAAACAATCCCCGTCTCCTTACCCTAACCCTAAACCTAACCCTAACCCTTACCCGAAGCCTTACCCGAAGCCTTACCCTCACACGTCCTCTAATCCTAACGCGTACGCTAACACTAACCCGTACCCTAACACGTACGCTCACCCTAAACCGTTGTCGTACCATAACCTGTACCCTAAACCGTCCCCGTCCCCTAACCCTAAACCTAACCTTAACCCTAAACCTTACCCGAAGCCTTACCCTCACACGTCCCCTAATCCTAACCCGTACGCTAACACTAACCCGTACCCTAACACGTACGATCACACTAAACCGTTGTCGTACCCTAACCTGTACCCTAAACCGTCGCCGTCCCCTAACCCTAACCCTAACCCTATCCCTAACCCTAACCCTAACCCTTACCCGAAGCCTTACCCTCACCCGTCACCTAATCCTAATCCTTACGCTAACACTAACCCGTACCCTAACACGTACGCTCACTCTAAACCGTTCTTGTACCCTAACCTGTACCCTAAACCGTCCCCTTCCCCTAACCCTAACCCTAACCCTAACCCTTACCCGAAGCCTTACCCTCACCCGTCCCCTAATCCTAGCCCGTACGCTAACACTAACCGTACCCTAACACGTACGCTCACCCTAAACCGTTGTCGTAACCTAACCTGTACCCTAAACCGTACCCGTCCCCTAATCCTAACCCTAACCCTAACCCTAACCCTAACCCTAACCGTTACCCGAAGCCTTACCCTCACCCGTCCCCTAATCCTAATCCGTACGCTAACACTAACCCATACCCTAACACGTACGCTCACCCTAAACCGTTGTGGTACACTAACCTGTACCCTAAACCGTCCCGGTCCCCTAACCCTAACCCTAACCCTAACCCTAACCCTAACCCTTACCCGAAGCCTTAGCTCACCCGTCCCCTAATCCTAACCCGTACGCTAACACTAACCCGTACCCTAACACGTACGCTCACCCTAAACCGTTGTCGTACCCTAACCTGTACCCTAAACCGTCCCCGTCCCCTAACCCTAACCCTAACCCTAACCCTAACCCTTACCCGAAGCCTTACCCTCACCCGTCCCCTAATCCTAACCCGTACGCTAACACTAAACCGTACCGTAACACGTACGCTCACTCTAAACTGTTGTCGTACCCTAAACCGTCCCCGTCCCCTAATCCTAACCCTAACCCTAACCCTAATCCTAACCCTTACCCGAAGCCTTACCCTCACCCGTCCCCTAATCCTAACCCGTACGCTAACACTAACCCGTACCCTAACACGTACGCTCACCCTAAACCGTTGTCGTACCATAACCTGTACCCTAAACCGTCACCATCCCCTAAACCTAACCCTAACCCTAAACCTTACCCGAAGCCTTACCCTCACCCGTCCCCTAATCCTAACCCGTACGCTAACACTAACCCGTACCCTAAAACGTATGGTCACCCTAAACTGTTGTCGTACACTAACCTGAACCCTAAACCGTCCCCTAACCCTAACCCTAACCCTAACCCTAACCCTAACCCTAACCCTTACCCGAAGCCTTACCCTCACCCGTCCCCTAATCCGAACCCGTACGCTAACACTAACCCGTACCCTAACACGTACGCTCACCCTAAACCGTTGTCGTACCCTAACCTGTACCCTAAACCGTCCCCGTCCCCGTCCCCTAACCCTAACCCTAACCCTAACCCTAACCCTAACCCGAAGCCTTACCCTCACCCGTCCCCTAATCCTAACCCGTACGCTAACACTAACCCATACCCTAACACGTACGCTCACCGTAAACCGTTGTCATACCCTAACCTGTACCCTAAACCGTCCCCGTCCCCTAACCCTAACACTAACCCGAACCCTAACCCTTACCCGAAGCCTTACCCTCACCCGTCCCATAATCCTAACCCGTACGCTAACACTAACCCGTACCCTAACACGTATGCTCACCCTAAACCGTTGTCGTACCCTAACCTGTACCCTAAACCGTCCCGGTCCCCTAAGCCTAACCCTAACCCTAACCCTAACTCTAACCCTTACCCGAAGCCTTACCCTCACCCGTCCCCTAATCCTAACCCGTACGCTAACACTAACCCGTACCCTAACACGTACGCTCACCCTAAAGCGTTGTCGTACCCTAACCTGTACCCTAAACCGTCCCCATCCCCTAACCCTAACCCTAACCCTAACCCTAACCCTAACCCTTACCCGAAGCCTTACCCTCACCCATCCCCTAATCCTAACCCGTACGCTAACACTAACCCGTACCCTAACACGTACGCTCACCCTAAACCGTTGTCGTACCCTAACCTGTACCCTAAACCGTCCCCGTCCCCGTACCCTAACCCTAACCCTAACCCTAAACGTAACCCTTACCCGAAGCCTTACCCTCACCCGTCCCCTAATCCTAACCCGTAAGCTAACTCTAACCCGTACCCTAACACGTCCGCTCACCCTAAACCGTTGTCGTACCCTAACCTGTACCCTAAATCTTCCCCGTCCCCTAACCCTAACCCTATCCCTAACCCTAACCCTAACCCTTACCCGAAGCCTTACCCTCACCCGTCCCCTAATCCTAACCCGTACGCTAACACTAACCCGTACCCTAACACGTACGCTCACCCTAAACCGTTGTCGTACCCTAACCTGTACCCTAAACCGTCCCCGTCCCCTAACCCTAACCCTATCCCTAACCCTAACCCTAACCCTAACCCTTACCCGAAGCCTTACCCTCACCCGTCCCCTAATCCTAACCCGTACACTAACACTAAACCGTACCCTAACACGTACGCTCACCCTAAATCGTTGTCGTACCCTAACCTGTACCCTAAACCGTCCCGGTCCCCTAACCCTAACCCGAACCCTAACCCTAACCCTAACCCTTACCCGAAGCCTTACCCTCACCCGTCCCCTAATCCTAGCCCGTACGCTAACACTAACCGGTACCCTAACACGTACGCTCACCCTAAAACGTTGTCGTACCCTAACCTGTACCCTAAACCGTCCCCGTCCCCTAACCCTAACCCTAACCCTAACCCTAACCCTAACCCTTACCCGAAGCCTTACCCTCACCCGTCCCCTAATCCTAAAGCGTACGCTAACACTAACCCGTACCCTAACACGTACGCTCACCCTAAACCGTTGTCGTACCCTAACCTGTACCCTAAATCATCCCCGTCCCCTAACCCGAACCCTAACCCTAACCCGAACCCTAACCCTTACCCGAAGCCTTACCCTCACCCGTCCCCTAATCCTAACCCGTACGCTAACACTAACCCATACCCTAACATGTACGCTCACCCTAAACCGTTGTCGTACCCTAACCTGTACCCTAAACCGTCCCCGTCCCCTAACCCTAACCCTAACCCTAACCCTAAGCCTTACCCGAAGCCTTACCCTCACCCGTCCCCTAATCCTAACCCGTACGCTAACACTAACCCGTACCCTAACACGTACGCTCACCCTAAACCGTTGTCGTACCCTAACCTGTACCCTAAACCGTCCCCGTCCCCTAACCCTAACCCTAACCCTAACCCTAACCCTAACCCTTACCCGAAGCCTTACCCTCACCCGTCCCATAATCCTAACCCGTACGCTAACACTAACCCGTACCCTAACACGTACGCTCACCCTAAACCGTTGTCGTACCATAACCTGTACCCTAAACCGTCACCATCCCCTAAACCTAACCCTACCCCTAACCCTAACCCTAACCCTAACCCTAACCCTAACCCTAACCCTAACCCTAACCCTAACCCTAACCCTAACCCTAACCCTAACCTTACCCTCACCCGTCCCCTAATCCTAACCCGTACGCTAAAACTAACCCGTACCCTAACACGTACGCTAACCCTAAACCATTGTCATACGATAACCTGTACCCTAAACCGTCCCCGTCCCCTAACCCTAACCCTAACCCTAACCCTAACCCTTACCCGAAGCCTTACCCTCACCCGTCCCCTAATCCTAACCTGTACGCTAACACTAAACCGTACCGTAACACGTACGCTCACCCTAAACTGTTGTCGTACCCTAAACCGTCCCCGTCCCCTAATCCTAACCCTAACCCTAACCCTAACCCTAACCCTTACCCGAAGCCTTACCCTCACCCGTCCCATAATCCTAACCCGTACGCTAACACTAACCCGTACCCTAACACGTACGCTCACCCTAAACCGTTGTCGTACCATAACCTGTACCCTAAACCGTCACCATCCCCTAAACCTAACCCTACCCCTAAACCTTACCCGAAGCCTTACCCTCACCCGTCCCCTAATCCTAACCCGTACGCTAACACTAACCCGTACCCTAACACGTATGCTCACCCTAAACTGTTGTCGTACCCTAACCTTTACCCTAAACCGTCCCCTAACCCTAACCCTAACCCTAACCCTAACCCTAACCCTAACCCTTACCCGAAGCCTTACCCTCACCCGTCCCCTAATCCGAACCCATACGCTAAAACTAACCCGTACCCTAACACGTACGCTCACCCTAAACCGTTGTCGTACCCTAACCTGTACCCTAAACCGTCCCCGTCCCCGTCCCCTAACCCTAACCCTAACCCTAACCCTAACCCTAACCCGAAGCCTTACCCTCACCCGTCCCCTAATCCTAACCCGTACGCTAACACTAACCCATACCCTAACACGTACGCTCACCCTAAACCGTTGTCATACCCTAACCTGTACCCTAAACCGTCCCCGTCCCCTAACCCTAACACTAACCCTAACCCTAACCCTTACCCGAAGCCTTACCCTCACCCGTCCCATAATCCTAACCCGTACGCTAACACTAACCCGTACCCAAACACGTATGCTCACCCTAAACCGTTGTCGTACCCTAACCTGTACCCTAAACCGTCCCCGTCCCCTAAGCCTAACCCTAACCCTAACCCTAACTCTAACCCTTACCCGAAGCCTTACCCTCACCCGTCCCCTAATCCTAACCCGTACGCTAACACTAACCCGTACCCTAACACGTACGCTCACCCTAAACCGTTGTCGTACCCTAACCTGTACCCTAAACCGTACCCGTCCCCTAATCCTAACCCTAACCCTAACCCTAACCCTAACCCTAACCGTTACCCGAAGCCTTACCCTCACCCGTCCCCTAATCCTAACCCGTACGCTAACACTAACCCATACCCTAACACGTACGCTCACCCTAAACCGTTGTCGTACACTAACCTGTACCCTAAACCGTCCCGGTCCCCTAACCCTAACCCTAACCCTAACCCTAACCCTAACCCTTACCCGAAGCCTTACCCTCACCCGTCCCCTAATCCTAACCCGTACGCTAACACTAACCCGTACCCTAACACGTACGCTCACCCTAAACCGTTGTCGTACCCTAACCTGTACCCTAAACCGTCCCCGTCCCCTAACCCTAACCCTAACCCTAACCCTAACCCTTACCCGAAGCCTTACCCTCACCCGTCCCCTAATCCTAACCCGTACGCTAACACTAAACCGTACCGTAACACGTACGCTCACTCTAAACTGTTGTCGTACCCTAGACCGTCCCCGTCCCCTAATCCTAACCCTAACCCTAACCCTAATCCTAACCCTTACCCGAAGCCTTACCCTCACCCGTCCCCTAATCCTAACCCGTACGCTAACACTAACCCGTAACCTAACACGTACGCTCACCCTAAACCGTTGTCGTACCATAACCTGTACCCTAAACCGTCACCATCCCCTAAACCTAACCCTAACCCTAAACCTTACCCGAAGCCTTACCCTCACCCGTCCCCTAATCCTAACCCGTACGCTAACACTAACCCGTACCCTAACACGTATGGTCACCCTAAACTGTTGTCGTACCCTAACCTGTACCCTAAACCGTCCCCTAACCCTAACCCTAACCCTAACCCTAACCCTAACTCTAACCCTTACCCGAAGCCTTACCCTCACCCGTCCCCTAATCCGAACCCGTACGCTAACACTAACCCGTACCCTAACACGTACGCTCACCCTAAACCGTTGTCGTACCCTAACCTGTACCCTAAACCGTCCCCGTCCCCGTCCCCTAACCCTAACCCTAACCCTAACCCTAACCCTAACCCGAAGCCTTACCCTCACCCGTCCCCTAATCCTAACCCGTACGCTAACACTAACCCATACCTTAACACGTACGCTCACCCTAAACCGTTGTCATACCCTAACCTGTACCCTAAACCGTCCCCGTCCCCTAACCCTAACACTAACCCTAACCCTAACCCTTACCCGAAGCCTTACCCTCACCCGTCCCATAATCCTAACCCGTACGCTAACACAAACCCGTACCCTAACACGTATGCTCACCCTAAACCGTTGTCGTACCCTAACCTGTACCCTAAACCGTCCCCGTCCCCTAAGCCTAACCCTAACCCTAACCCTAACTCTAACCCTTACCCGAAGCCTTACCCTCACCCGTCCCCTAATCCTAACCCGTACGCTAACACTAACCCGTACCCTAACACGTACGCTCACCCTAAAGCGTTGTCGTACCCTAACCTGTACCCTAAACCGTCCCCATCCCCTAACCCTAACCCTAACCCTAACCCTAACCCTAACCCTTACCCGAAGCCTTACCCTCACCCATCCCCTAATCCTAACCCGTACGCTAACACTAACCCGTACCCTAACACGTACGCTCACCCTAAACCGTTGTCGTACCCTAACCTGTACCCTAAACCGTCCCCGTCCCCGTACCCTAACCCTAAACCTAACCCTAAACGTAACCCTTACCCGAAGCCTTACCCTCACCCGTCCCCTAATCCTAACCCGTAAGCTAACTCTAACCCGTACCCTAACACGTACGCTCACCCTAAACCGTTGTCGTACCCTAACCTGTATCCTAAATCTTCCCCGTCCCCTAACCCTAACCCTATCCCTAACCCTAACCCTAACCCTTACCCGAAGCCTTACCCTCACCCGTCCCCTAATCCTAACCCGTACGCTAACACTAACCCGTACCCTAACACGTACGCTCACCCTAAACCGTTGTCGTACCCTAACCTGTACCCTAAACCGTCCCCGTCCCCTAACCCTAACCCTATCCCTAACCCTAACCCTAACCCTAACCCTTACCCGAAGCCTTACCCTCACCCGTCCCCTAATCCTAACCCGTACACTAACACTAAACCGTACCCTAACACGTACGCTCACCCTAAATCGTTGTCGTACCCTAACCTGTACCCTAAACCGTCCCGGTCCCCTAACCCTAACCCGAACCCTAACCCTAACCCTAACCCTTACCCGAAGCCTTACCCTCACCCGTCCCCTAATCCTAGCCCGTACGCTAACACTAACCGGTACCCTAACACGTACGCTCACCCTAAAACGTTGTCGTACCCTAACCTGTACCCTAAACCGTCCCCGTCCCCTAACCCTAACCCTAACCCTAACCCTAACCCTAACCCTTACCCGAAGCCTTACCCTCACCCGTCCCCTAATCCTAACGCGTACGCTAACACTAACCCGTACCCTAACACGTACGCTCACCCTAAACCGTTGTCGTACCCTAACCTGTACCCTAAATCATCCCCGTCCCCTAACCCGAACCCTAACCCTAACCCGAACCCTAACCCTTACCCGAAGCCTTACCCTCACCCGTCCCCTAATCCTAACCCGTACGCTAACACTAACCCATACCCTAACATGTACGCTCACCCTAAACCGTTGTCGTACCCTAACCTGTACCCTAAACCGTCCCCGTCCCCTAACCCTAACCCTAACCCTAACCCTAAGCCTTACCCGAAGCCTTACCCTCACCCGTCCCCTAATCCTAACCCGTACGCTAACACTAACCCGTACCCTAACACGTACGCTCACCCTAAACCGTTGTCGTACCCTAACCTGTACCCTAAACCGTCCCCGTCCCCTAACCCTAACCCTAACCCTAACCCTAACCCTAACCCTTACCCGAAGCCTTACCCTCACCCGTCCCCTAATCCTAACCCGTACGCTAACACTAACCCGTACCCTAACACGTACGCTCACCCGAAACCGTTGTCGTACCCTAACCTGTACCCTAAACCGTCACGGTCCGCTAACCCTAACCCTAACCCTAACCCTAACCCTAACCCTTACCCGAAGCCTTACCCTCACCCGTCCCCTAATCCTAACCCGTACGCTAACACTAACCCGTACCCTAACACGTACGCTCACCCTAAACCGTTGTCGTACCCTAACCTGTACCCTAAACCGTACCCGTCCCCTAATCCTAACCCTAACCCTAACCCTAACCCTAACCCTAACCGTTACCCGAAGCCTTACCCTCACCCGTCCCCTAATCCTAACCCGTACGCTAACACTAACCCATACCCTAACACGTACGCTCACCCTAAACCATTGTCGTACCCTAACCTGTACCCTAAACCGTCCCGGTCCCCTAACCCTAACCCTAACCCTAACCCTAACCCTAACCCTTACCCGAAGCCTTACCCTCACCCGTCCCCTAATCCTAACCCGTACGCTAACACTAACCCGTACCCTAACACGTACGCTCACCCTAAACCGTTGTCGTACCCTAACCTGTACCCTAAACCGTCCCCGTCCCCTAACCCTAACCCTAACCCTAACCCTAACCCTTACCCCAAGCCTTACCCTCACCCGTCCCCTAATCCTAACCCGTACGCTAACACTAACCCGTACCCTAACACGTACGCTCACCCTAAACTGTTGTCGTACCCTAACCTGTACCCTAAACCGTCCCCGTCCCCGTCCCCGTCCCCTAACCCTAACCCTAACCCTAACCCTTACCCGAAGCCTTACCCTCACCCGTCCCCTAATCCTAACCCGTACGCTAACACTAACCCGTACCCTAACACGTACGCTCACCCTAAACCATTGTCATACCATAACCTGTATCCTAAACCGTCCCCGTCCCCTAACCCTAACCCTAACCCTAACCCTAACCCTTACCCGAAGCCTAACCCTCACCCGTCCCCTAATCCTAACCCGTACGCTAACACTAAACCGTACCGTAACACGTACGCTCACCCTAAACTGTTGTCGTACCCTAAACCGTCCCCGTCCCCTAATCCTAACCCTAACCCTAACCCTAACCCTAACCCTTACCCGAAGCCTTACCCTCACCCGTCCCCTAATCCTAACCCGTACGCTAACACTAACCCGTACCCTAACACGTACGCTCACCCTAAACCGTTGTCGTACCCTAACCTGTACCCTAAACCGTCCCCTAACCCTAACCCTAACCCTAACCCTAACCCTTACCCGAAGCCTTACCCTCACCCGTCCCCTAATCCGAACCCGTACGCTAACACTAACCCGTACCCTAACACCTACGCTCACCCTAAACCGTTGTCGTACCCTAACCTGTACCCTAAACCGTCCCCGTCCCCGTCCCCTAACCCTAACCCTAACCCTAACCCTAACCCTAACCCAAAGCCTTACCCTCACCCGTCCCCTAATCCTAACCCGTAGGCTAACACTAACCCATACCCTAACACGTACGCTCACCCTAAACCGTTGTCATACCCTAACCTGTACCCTAAACCGTCCCCGTCCCCTAACCCTAACACTAACCCTAACCCTAACCCTTACCCGAAGCCTTACCCTCACCCGTCCCATAATCCTAACCCGTACGCTAACACTAACCCGTACCCTAACACGTATGCTCACCCTAAACCGTTGTCGTACCCTAACCTGTACCCTAAACCGTCCCCGTCCCCTAAGCCTAACCCTAACCCTAACCCTAACCCTAAACCTTACCCGAAGCCTTACCCTCACCCGTCCCCTAATCCTAACACGTACGCTAACACTAACCCGTACCCTAACACGTACGCTCACCCTAAAGCGTTGTCGTACCCTAACCTGTACCCTAAACCGTCCCCGTCCCCTAACCCTAACCCTAACCCTAACCCTAACCCTAACCCTTACCCGAAGCCTTACCCTCACCCATCCCCTAATCCTAACCCGTACGCTAACACTAACCCGTACCCTAACACGTACGCTCACCCTAAACCGTTGTCGTACCCTAACCTGTACCCTAAACCGTCCCCGTCCCCTAACCCTAACCCTAACCCTAACCCTAACCCTAACCCCAACCCTTACCCGAAGCCTTACCCTCACCCGTCCCCTAATCCGAACCCGTACGCTAACACTAACCCGTACCCTAACACCTACGCTCACCCTAAACCGTTGTCGTACCCTAACCTGTACCCTAAACCGTCCCCGTCCCCGTCCCCTAACCCTAACCCTAACCCTAACCCTAACCCTAACCCGAAGCCTTACCCTCACCCGTCCCCTAATCCTAACCCGTAGGCTAACACTAACCCATACCCTAACACGTACGCTCACCCTAAACCGTTGTCATACCCTAACCTGTACCCTAAACCGTCCCCGTCCCCTAACCCTAACACTAACCCTAACCCTATTCCTTACCCGAAGCCTTACCCTCACCCGTCCCATAATCCTAACCCGTACGCTAACACTAACCCGTACCCTAACACGTATGCTCACCCTAAACCGTTGTCGTACCCTAACCTGTACCCTAAACCGTCCCCGTCCCCTAAGCCTAACCCTAACCCTAACCCTAACTCTAACTCTTACCCGAAGCCTTACCCTCACCCGTCCCCTAATCCTAACACGTACGCTAACACTAACCCGTACCCTAACACGTACGCTCACCCTAAAGCGTTGTCGTACCCTAACCTGTACCCTAAACCGTCCCCGTCCCCTAACCCTAACCCTAACCCTAACCCTAACCCTAACCCTTACCCGAAGCCTTACCCTCACCCATCCCCTAATCCTAACCCGTACGCTAACACTAACCCGTACCCTAACACGTACGCTCACCCTAAACCGTTGTCGTACCCTAACCTGTACCCTAAACCGTCCCCGTCCCCTAACCCTAACCCTAACCCTAACCCTAACCCTAACCCTAATCCTTACCCGAAGCCTTACCCTCACCCGTCCCCTAATCCTAACCCGTACGCTAACACTAACCCGTACCCTAACACGTACGCTCACCCTAAACCGTTGTCGTACCCTAACCTGTACCCTAAACCGTCCCCGTCCCCGTACCCTAACCCTAAACCTAACCCTAAACGTAACCCTTACCCGAAGCCTTACCCTCACCCGTCCCCTAATCCTAACCCGTAAGCTAACTCTAACCCGTACCCTAACACGTACGCTCACCCTAAACCGTTGTCGTACCCTAACCTGTACCCTAAATCTTCCCCGTCCCCTAACCCTAACCCTATCCCTAACCCTAACCCTAACCCTTACCCGAAGCCTTACCCTCACCCGTCCCCTAATCCTAACCCGTACGCTAACACTAACCCGTACCCTAACACGTACGCTCACCCTAAACCGTTGTCGTACCCTAACCTGTACCCTAAACCGTCCCCGTCCCCTAACCCTAACCCTATCCCTAACCCTAACCCTAACCCTAACCCTTACCCGAAGCCTTACCCTCACCCGTCCCCTAATCCTAACCCGTACACTAACACTAAACCGTACCCTAACACGTACGCTCACCCTAAATCGTTGTCGTACCCTAACCTGTACCCTAAACAGTCCCGGTCCCCTAACCCTAACCCGAACCCTAACCCTAACCCTAACCCTTACCCGAAGCCTTACCCTCACCCGTCCCCTAATCCTAACGCGTACGCTAACACTAACCCGTACCCTAACACGTACGCTCACCCTAAACCGTTGTCGTACCCTAACCTGTACCCTAAATCATCCCCGTCCCCTAACCCGAACCCTAACCCTAACCCGAATCCTAACCCTTACCCGAAGCCTTACCCTCACCCGTCCCCTAATCCTAACACGTACGCTAACACTAACCCATACCCTAACACGTACGCTCACCCTAAACCGTTGTCGTACCCTAACCTGTACCCTAAACCGTCCCCGTCCCCTAACCCTAACCCTAACCCTAACCCTAACCCTTACCCGAAGCCTTACCCTCACCCGTCCCCTAATCCTAACCCATACGCTAACACTAACCCGTACCCTAACACGTACGCTCACCCTAAACCGTTGTCGTACCCTAACCTGTACCCTAAACCGTCCCCGTCCCCTAACCCTAACCCTAACCCTAACCCTAACCCTAACACTTACCCGAAGCCTTACCCTCACCCGTCCCCTAGTCCTAACCCGTACGCTAACACTAACCCGTACCCTAACACGTACGCTCACCCTAAACCGTTGTTGTACCCTAACCTGTACCCAAAAACGTCCCCGTCCCCTAACCCTAACCCTAACCCTAACCCTAACACTAACCCTTACCCGAAGCCTTACCCTCACCCGTCCCCTAATCCTAACCCGTACGCTAACACTAACCCGTACCCTAACACTTACGCTCACCCTAAACCGTTGTCGTACACTAACCTGTACCCTAAAACGTACCCGTCCCCGTCCCCTAACCCTAACCATAACCCTAACCGTAACCCTTACCCGAAGCCTTACCCTCACCCGTCCCCTAACCCTAACCCGTACGCTAACCCTAACCCATACCCTAACACGTACGCTCACCCTAAACCGTTGTCGTGCCCTAACCTGTACCCTAAACCGTCCCCGTCCCCTAACCGTAACCCTAACCCTAACCCTTACCTGAAGCCTTACACTCACCCGTCCCCTAAACCTAACCCGTACGCTAACACTAACACGTACCCTAACACGTACGCTCACCCTAAACCGTTGTCGTACCCTAACCTGTACCCTAAACCGTCCCCGTCCCCGTCCCCTAACCCTAACCCTAAAACTAAACCTAACCCTTACCCGAAGCCTTACCCGCACCCGTCCCCTAATCCTAACCCGTAAGCTAACTCTAACCCGTACCCTAACACGTACGCTCACCCTAAACCGTTTTCGTACCCTAACCTGTACCCTAAATCTTCCCCGTCCCCTAACCCTAACCCTATCCCTAACCCTAACCCTAACCCTTACCCGAAGCCTTACCCTCACCCGTCCCCTAATCCTAGCCTGTACGCTAACTCTAACCCGTACCCTAACACGTACCCTCACCCTAAACCGTTGTCGTACCCTACCCTGTACCCTAAACCGTCCCCGTCCCCTTCCCCTAACCCTAACCCTAACCCTAACCCTCACCATAACCCTAACCCTTACCCGAAGCCTTACCCTCACCCGTCCCCTAATCCTAACACGTACGCTAACACTAACCCACACCCTAACACGTACGCTCACCCTAAACCGTTGGCGTACACTAACCTGTGCCCTAAACCGTCCCCGTCCCCTAACCCTAACCCTAACCCTAAACCTAACCATTACCCAAAGCCTTACCCTCAACCGTCCCCTAATCCTAACCCGTAAGCTAACACTAACCCGTAACCTAACACGTACGCTCACCCTAAAACGTTGTCGTACCCTAACCTTTACCCTAAACCGTCCCCGTCCCCGTCCCCTAACCCTAACCCTAACACTAAACCTAACCCTTACCCGAAGCCTTACCCTCACCCGTCCCCTAATCCTAACCCGTAAGCTAACTCTAACCCGTACCCTGACACGTACGCTCACCCTAAAACGTTGTCGTACCCTAACCTGTACCCTAAATCTTCCCCGTCCCCTAACCCTAACCCTATCCCTAACCCTAACCCTAACCCTTACCCGAAGCCTTACCCTAACCCATCCCCTAATCCTAGCCCGTACGCTAACACTAACCCGTACCCTAACACCTACGCTCACCCTAAACCATTGACGTACCCTAACCTGTACACTAAACCGTCCCCGTCCCCTAACCCTAACCCTAACCCTGACCCTAACCCTAAGCCTTACCCAAAGCCTTATCCTCACACGTCCCCTAATCCTAACCCGTACGCTAACACTAACCCGTACCCTAACATGTACGCTCACCCTAAACCGTTGTCGTACCCTAAACTGTACCCTAAACCGTCCCCATTCCCTAACCCTAACCCTAACCCTAACCCTAACCCTTACCCGAAGCCTTATCCTCACCCGTCCCCTAATCCTAACCCGTACGCTAACACTAACCCATACCCTAACACGTACGCTCACCCTAAACCGTTGTCGTACCCTAACCTGTACCCTAAACCCTTCCCGTCCCCTAACCCTAACCCTAACCCTTACCCGAAGCCTTACCCTCACCCGTCCCCTAATCCTAACACGTACGCTAACACAAACCCGTACCCTAACACGCACGCTCACCCTAAACCGTTGTCGTACCCTAACTTGTACCCTAAACCGTCCCCGTCCCCGTCCCCTAACCCTAACCCTAACCCTAACCCTAACCCTTACCCGAAGCCTTACCCTCACCCGTCCCCTAATCCTAACCCGTACGCTAACACTAACCCGTACCCTAACACGTACGCTCACCCTAAACCGTTGTCGTACCCTAACCTGTACCCTAAACAGTCCCCATCCCCTAACCCTAACCCTAACCCTAACCCTAACCCTAACCCTTACCCGAAGCCTTACCCTCTCCCGGCCCCTAATCCTAACCCGTACGGTAACACTAAACCGTACCCTAACACGTACGCTCACCCTAAAACGTTGTCGTACCCTAACCTGTACCCTAAACCGTCCCCGTCCCCTAACCCTAACCCTAACCCTAACCCTAACCCTTACCCGAAGCCTTACCCTCACACGTCCCCTAATCCTAAACCGTAGGCTAACACTAACCCGTACCCTAAGACGTACGCTCACCCTAAACCGTTGTCCTACCCTAACCTGTACCCTAAACCGTCCCCGTCCCCTAACCCTAACCCTAAGCCTAAGCCTAACCCTAACCCTTACCCGAAGCCTTACCCTCACCCGTCCCCTAATCCTAACCCGTACGCTAACACTAACCCGTACACTAACACGTACGCTCACCCTAAACCGTTGTCGTACACTAACCTGTACCCTAAACCGTCCCCGTCCCCTAACCCTAACCCTAACCCTAACCCTAACCCTAACCCTTACCCGAAGCCTTACCCTCACCCGTCCCCTAATCCTAACCCGTACGCTAACCCTAACCCGTACCCTAACACGTACGCTCACCCTAAACCGTTGTCGTGCCCTAACCTGTACCCTAAACCGTCCCCGTCCCCTAACCCTAACCCTAACCCTAACCCTTACCCGAAGCCTTACCCTCACCCGTCCCCTAAACCTAACCCGTCCGCTAACACTAACCCGTACCCTAACACGTACGCTCACCCTAAACCGTTGTCGTACCCTAACCTGTACCCTAAACCGTCCCCGTCCCCGTCCCCTAACCCTAACCCTAACCCTAACCCTAACCCTTACCCGAAGACTTACCCTCACCCGTCCCCTAATCCTAACCCGTAAGCTAACTCTAACCCGTACCCTAACACGTACGCTCACCCTAAAGCGTTTTCGTACCCTAACCTGTACCCTAAACCGTCCCTGTCCCCTAACACTAACCCTAACCCTAACCCTAACCCTAACCCTAACTCTTACCCGAAGCCTTACCCTCACCCGTCCCCTAATCCTAACCCGTACGCTAACACTAAACCGTACCCTAACAGGTACGCTCACCCTAAACCGTTGTCGTACCCTAACCTGTACCCTAAACCGTCCCCGTCCCCTAAACCTAACCCTAACCCTAACCCTAACCCTTACCCGAACCCTTACCCTCACCCGTCTCCTAATCCTACCCGTATGCTAACACTAACCCGTACCCTAACACGTACGCTCACCCTAAACCTTTGTCGTACCCTAACCTGTACCCTAAATCTTCCCCGTCCCCTACCCCTAACCCTATCCCTAACCCTAACACTAACCCTTACCTGAAGCCTTACCCTCACCCGTCCCCTACTCCTAGTCCGCACGCTAACACTAACCCGTACCCTAACACGTACGCTCACCCTAAACCGTTGTCGTACCCTAACCTGTACCCTAAACCGTCCCCGTCCCCTAACCCTAACCCTAACCCTAACCCTAACAGTTAACCGAAGCCTTACCCTCACCCGTCCCCTAATCCTATCCCGTACGCTAACACTAACCCGTATCCTAACACGTACGCTCACCCTAAACCGTTGTCGTACCCTAACCTGTACCCTAAACCGTCCCCGTCCCCTAACCCTAAACCTAACCCTAACCCTAACCCTAACACTTACCCGAAGCCTTACCCTCACCCGTCCCCTAAACCTAACCCGTACGCTAACACTAACCCGTACCCTAACACGTACGCTCACCCTAAACCGTTGTCGTACCCTAACCTGTACCCTAAACCGTCCCCGTCCCCTAACCCTAACCCTAAACGTAACCCTAACCCTAACCCTTACCCGAAGCCTTACCCTCACCCGTCCCCTAATCCTAAACCGCAGGCTAACACTAACCCATACCCTAACATGTACGCTCAACCTAAACCGTTGTCGTACCCTAACCTGTACCCTAAACTGTCCCCGTCCCCTAACCCTAACCCTAACCCTAAGCCTAACCCTAAACCTTACCCTAAGCCTTACCCACAACCGTCCACTAATCCTAACCCGTACGCTAACACTAACCCGTACACTAACACGTACGCTCACCCTAAACCGTTGTCGTACCCTAACCTGTACCCTAAACGGTCCCCGTCCCCTAACCCTAACCCTAACCCTAACCCTAACCCTTACCCGAAGCCTTACCCTCACCCGTCCCCTAATCCTAGCCTGTACGCTAACTCTAACCCGTACCCTAACACGTACGCTCACCCTACACCGTTGTCGTACACTAACCTCTACCCTAAACCGTCGCCGTCCCCTAACCCTAACACTAACCCTATCCCTAACCCTAACCCTAACCCTTACCCGAAGCCTTACCCTCACCCGTCCCCTAATCCTAATCCGTACGCTAACACTAACCCGTACCCTAACACGTATGCTCACCCTAAACCGTTCTTGTACCCTAACCTGTACCCTAAACCGTCCCCTTCCCCTAACCCTAACCCTAACCCTAACCCTTACCCGAAGCCTTACTCTCACCCGTCCCCTAATCCTAGCCCGTACGCTAACACTAACCGTACCCTAACACGTACGCTCACCCTAAACGGTTGTCGTACCCTAACCTGTACCCTAAACCGTCCCCGTCCCCTAAACCTAACCCTAACCCTAAACCTAAAACTTACCCGAAGACTTACCCTCAGCCGTCCCCTAATCCTAACCCATACACTAACACTAACCTGTACCCTAACACGTACGCTCACCCTAAACCGTTGTCGTACCCTAACCTGTACCCTACACCGTCCCCGTCCCCTAACCCTAACTCTAACCCTAAGCCTAACCCTTACCCGAAGCCTTACCCTCACCCGTCACCTAATCCTAACCCGTACGCTAACACTAACCCGTACCCTAACACGTACGCTCACCCTAAACCGTTGTCGTACCCTAATCTGTACCCTACACCGTCCCTGTCCCCTAACCCTAACCCTAACCCTAACACTAACCCTAACCCTTACCCGAAGCATTACCCTCACCCGTCCACTAATCCTAACCCGTACGCTAACACTAACCCGTACCCTAACACGTACGCTCACCCGAAACCGTTGTCATACCCTAACCTGTACCCTAATCCGTCCCCGTCCCCTAACCCTAAACCTAACCCTAACCCTAACTCTAACCCTTACCCGAAGCCTTACCCTCACCCGTCCCCTAATCCTAACCCGTACGCTAACACTAACCCGTACCCTAACACGTACACTCACCCTAAACCGTTGTCGTACCCTAACCTGTACCCTAAACCGTCCCCGTCCCCTAACCCTAACCCTAACCCTAACCCTTACCCGAAGCCTTACCCTCACCCGTCCCCTAATCCTAACCCGTACGCTAACACTAAGCCGTATCCTAACACGTACGCTCACCCTAAAACGTTGTCGTACCCTAACCTGTACCCTAAACCGTCCCCGTCCCCTAACCCTAACCCTAACCCTAACCCTAACCGTAACCCTTACCCGAAGCCTTACCCTCACCCGTCCCCTAATCCTAACCCGGACGCTAACACTAACCCGTACCCTAACACGTACGCTCACCCTAAACCGTTGTCGTACCCTAACCTGTACCCTAAACCGTCCCCGTCCCCTAACCCTAACCCTAACCCTAACCCTAACCCTTACCCAAAGCCTTACCCTCACCCGTCCCCTAATCCTAACCCGTACGCTAACACTAACCCGTACCCTAACACGTACGCTTACCCTAAACCGTTGTCGTACCCTAACCTGTACCCTAAACCGTCCCCGTCCCCTAACCCTAACCCTAACCCTAACCCTTACCCTTACCCGAAGCATTACCCTCACCAGTCCCCTAATCCTAACCCGTACGCTAACACTAACCCGTACCCTAACACGTACGCTCTCCCTAAACCGTTGTCGTACTCTAACCTGTACCCTAAACCGTCCCCGTCCCCTAACCCTAACCCTAACCCTCACCCTAACCCTAACCCTTACCCGAAGCCTTACCCTCACCTGTCCCCTAATCCTAGCCCGTACTCTAACACTAACCCGTACCCTAACACGTACGCTCACTTTAAACCGTTGTCGTTCCCTAACCTGTACCCTAAACCGTCCCCATCCCCTAACCCTAACCCTAACCCTAACCCTAACCCTTACCCGAAGCCTTACCCTCACCCGTCCCCTAATCCTAACCCGTACGCTAACACTAACCCATACCCTAACACATACGCTCACCCTAAACCGTTCTCGTACCCTAACCTGTACCCTAAACCGTCCCCTTCCCCTAACCCTAACCCTAACCCTAACCCTTACCCGAAGCATTACCCTCACCCGTCCCCTAATCCTAGCCCGTACGCTAACACTAACCCGTACCCTAACACGTACGCTCACCCTAAACCGTTGTCGTACCCTAACCTGTACCCTAAACCGTCCCCGTCATCGTCCCCGTCCCCGTCCCCTACCCTAACCCTAACCCTAAACCTAACCCTTACCCGAAGCCTTACCCTCACCCGACCCCTAATCCTAACCCGTACGCTAACACTAACCCGTACCCTAACACGTACGCTCACCCTAAACCGTTGTCGTACCCTAATCTGTACCCTAAACCGTCCCCATCCCCTAACCCTAACCCTAACCCTAACCCTAACCCTAACCCTTACCCGAAGCCTTACCCTCACCCGTCCCCTAATCCTAAACCGTAGGCTAACACTAACCCGTACCCTAACACATACGCTCACCCTAAACCGTTGTCGTACACTAACCTGTACCCTAAACCGTCCCCGTCCCCTAACCCTAACCCTAACCCTAAGCCTAACGCTAACCCTTACCCGAAGCCTTACCCTCACCCGTCCCCTAATCCTAACCCGCACGCTAACACTAACCCGTACCCTAATCCTAACCCTTACCCGAAGCCTTACCCGCACCCGTCCCCTAATCCTAAACAGTAGGCTAACACTAACCCGTACCCTAACACGTACGCTCACCCTAAACCGTTGTCGTACCCTAACCTGTACGCTAAACCGTCCCCGTCCCCGTCCCCTAACCCTAACCCTAAGCCTAACCCTAACCCTTACCCGAAGCCTTATCCTCACCCGTCCCCTAATCCTAACCCGTACGCTAACACTAACCCGTACTCTAACACGTACGCTCACCCTAAACCGTTGTCGTACCCTAACCTGTACCCTAAACCGTCCCCATCCCCTAACCCTAACCCTAGCCCTAACCCTAACCCTAACCCTTACCCGAAGCCTTACCCTCACCCGTCCCCTTATCCTAGCCCGTACGCTAACACTAAACCGTACCCTAACACGTACGCTCACCCTAAACCGTTGTCGTACCCTAAAATGTACCCTAAACCGTCCCCGTCCACTAACCCTAACCCTAACCCTAACCCTAACCCTTACCCGAAGCCTTACCCTCACCCGTCCCCTAATCCTAACCCGTACGCTAACACTAACCTGTACCCTAACACGTACGCTCACCCTAAACTGTTGTCGTACCCTAACCTGTACCCTAAACCGTCCCCGTCCCCTAACCCTAACCCTAACCCTAACCCTAACCCTAACCCGAAGCCTTACCCTCAGCCGTCCCCTAATCCTAACCCGTAAGCTAACACTAACCCGTACCCTAACACGTACGCTCACCCTAAACCGTTGTCGTACCCTAATCTGTACCCTAAACCGTCCCCGTCCCCTAACCCTAACCCTAACCCTAACCCGAAACCTAACCCGAAGCATTACCCTCACCCGTCCAATAATCCTAACCCGTACGCTAACACTAACCCGTACCCTAACACGTACGCACACCCTAAACCGTTGTCGTACCCTAACCTGTACCCTAAACCGGCCGCGTCCCCTAACCCTAACCCTAACCCTAACCCTAACCCTTACCCGAAGCCTTACCCTCACCCGTCCCCTAATCCTAACCCGTACGCTAACACTAACCCGTACCCTAACACGTACGCTCACACTAAACCGTTGTCGTACCCTAACCTGTACCCTAAACCGTCCCTGTCACCTAACCCTAACCCTAACCCTAACCCTAACCCTAACCCTTACCCGAAGCCTTACCCTCACCCGTCCCCTAATCCTAACCCGTACGCTAACCCTAACCCATACCCTAACACGTACGCTCACCCTAAACCGTTGTCGTACCCTAACCTGTACCCTAAACAATCCCCGTCTCCTTACCCTAACCCTAAACCTAACCCTAACCCTTACCCGAAGCCTTACCCGAAGCCTTACCCTCACACGTCCTCTAATCCTAACGCGTACGCTAACACTAACCCGTACCCTAACACGTACGCTCACCCTAAACCGTTGTCGTACCATAACCTGTACCCTAAACCGTCCCCGTCCCCTAACCCTAAACCTAACCTTAACCCTAACCCTTACCCGAAGCCTTACCCTCACACGTCCCCTAATCCTAACCCGTACGCTAACACTAACCCGTACCCTAACACGTACGATCACCCTAAACCGTTGTCGTACCCTAACCTGTACCCTAAACCGTCGCCGTCCCCTAACCCTAACCCTAACCCTATCCCTAACCCTAACCCTAACCCTTACCCGAAGCCTTACCCTCACCCGTCACCTAATCCTAATCCTTACGCTAACACTAACCCGTACCCTAACACGTACGCTCACTCTAAACCGTTCTTGTACCCTAACCTGTACCCTAAACCGTCCCCTTCCCCTAACCCTAACCCTAACCCTAACCCTTACCCGAAGCCTTACCCTCACCCGTCCCCTAATCCTAGCCCGTACGCTAACACTAACCGTACCCTAACACGTACGCTCACCCTAAACCGTTGTCGTAACCTAACCTGTACCCTAAACCGTCCCCGTCCCCAAACCTAACCCTAACCCTAAACCTAAAACTTACCCGAAGCCTTACCCTCACCCGTCCCCTAATCCTAACCCGTACGCTAACACTAACCCGTACCCTAACACGTACGCTCACCCTAAACCGTTGTCGTATCCTAACCTGTACCCTAAACCGTCCCCGTCCCCTAACCCTAACTCTAACCCTAAGCCTAACCCTTACCCGAAGCCTTACCCTCACCCGTCCCCTAATCCTAACCCGTACGCTAACACTAACCCGTACCCTAACACGTACGCTCACCCTAAACCGTTGTCGTACCCTAACCTGTACCCTAAACCGTACCCGTCCCCTAATCCTAACCCTAACCCTAACCCTAACCCTAACCCTAACCGTTACCCGAAGCCTTACCCTCACCCGTCCCCTAATCCTAACCCGTACGCTAACACTAACCCATACCCTAACACGTACGCTCACCCTAAACCGTTGTCGTACCCTAACCTGTACCCTAAACCGTCCCGGTCCCCTAACCCTAACCCTAACCCTAACCCTAACCCTAACCCTTACCCGAAGCCTTACCCTCACCCGTCCCCTAATCCTAACCCGTACGCTAACACTAACCCGTACCCTAACACGTACGCTCACCCTAAAGCGTTGTCGTACCCTAACCTGTACCCTAAACCGTCCCCATCCCCTAACCCTAACCCTAACCCTAACCCTAACCCTAACCCTTACCCGAAGCCTTACCCTCACCCATCCCCTAATCCTAACCCGTACGCTAACACTAACCCGTACCCTAACACGTACGCTCACCCTAAACCGTTGTCGTACCCTAACCTGTACCCTAAACCGTCCCCGTCCCCTAACCCTAACCCTAACCCTAACCCTAACCCTAATCCTTACCCGAAGCCTTACCCTCACCCGTCCCCTAATCCTAACCCGTACGCTAACACTAACCCGTACCCTAACACGTACGCTCACCCTAAACCGTTGTCGTACCCTAACCTGTACCCTAAACCGTCCCCGTCCCCGTACCCTAACCCTAACCCTAACCCTAAACGTAACCCTTACCCGAAGCCTTACCCTCACCCGTCCCCTAATCCTAACCCGTAAGCTAACTCTAACCCGTACCCTAACACGTACGCTCACCCTAAACCGTTGTCGTACCCTAACCTGTACCCTAAATCTTCCCCGTCCCCTAACCCTAACCCTATCCCTAACCCTAACCCTAACCCTTACCCAAAGCCTTACCCTCACCCGTCCCCTAATCCTAACCCGTACGCTAACACTAAACCGTACCCTAACACGTACGCTCACCCTAAACCGTTGTCGTACCCTAACCTGTACCCTAAACCGTCCCCGTCCCCTAACCCTAACCCTATCCCTAACCCTAACCCTAACCCTAACCCTTACCCGAAGCCTTACCCTCACCCGTCTCCTAATCCTAACCCGTACACTAACACTAAACCGTACCCTAACACGTACGCTCACCCTAAATCGTTGTCGTACCCTAACCTGTACCCTAAACCGTCCCGGTCCCCTAACCCTAACCCGAACCCTAACCCTAACCCTAACCCTTACCCGAAGCCTTACCCTCACCCGTCCCCTAATCCTAGCCCGTACGCTAACACTAACCGGTACCCTAACACGTACGCTCACCCTAAAACGTTGTCGTACCCTAACCTGTACCCTAAACCGTCCCCGTCCCCTAACCCTAACCCTAACCCTAACCCTAACCCTAACCCTTACCCGAAGCCTTACCCTCACCCGTCCCCTAATCCTAACGCGTACGCTAACACTAACCCGTACCCTAACACGTACGCTCACCCTAAACCGTTGTCGTACCCTAACCTGTACCCTAAATCATCCCCGTCCCCTAACCCGAACCCTAACCCTAACCCGAACCCTAACCCTTACCCGAAGCCTTACCCTCACCCGTCCCCTAATCCTAACCCGTACGCTAACACTAACCCATACCCTAACATGTACGCTCACCCTAAACCGTTGTCGTACCCTAACCTGTACCCTAAACCGTCCCCTAACCCTAACCCTAACCCTAACCCTAACCCTAAGCCTTACCCGAAGCCTTACCCTCACCCGTCCCCTAATCCTAACCCGTACGCTAACACTAACCCGTACCCTAACACGTACACTCACCCTAAACCGTTGTCGTAACCTAACCTGTACCCTAAACCGTCCCCGTCCCCTAACCCTAACCCTAACCCTAACCCTTACCCGAAGCCTTACCCTCACCCGTCCCCTAATCCTAACCCGTACGCTAACACTAACCCGTACCCTAACACGTACGCTCACCCGAAACCGTTGTCGTACCCTATCCTGTACCCTAAACCGTCACGGTCCGCTAACCCTAACCCTAACCCTAACCCTAACCCTAACCCTTACCCGAAGCCTTACCCTCACCCGTCCCCTAATCCTAACCCGTACGCTAACACTAACCCGTACCCTAACACGTACGCTCACCCTAAACAGTTGTCGTACCCTAACCTGTACCCTAAACCGTACCCGTCCCCTAATCCTAACCCTAACCCTAACCCTAACCCTAACCCTAACCGTTACCCGAAGCCTTACCCTCACCCGTCCCCTAATCCTAACCCGTACGCTAACACTAACCCATACCCTAACACGTACGCTCACCCTAAACCATTGTCGTACCCTAACCTGTACCCTAAACCGTCCCGGTCCCCTAACCCTAACCCTAACCCTAACCCTAACCCTAACCCTTACCCGAAGCCTTACCCTCACCCGTCCCCTAATCCTAACCCGTACGCTAACACTAACCCGTACCCTAACACGTACGCTCACCCTAAACCGTTGTCGTACCCTAACCTGTACCCTAAACCGTCCCCGTCCCCTAACCCTAACCCTAACCCTAACCCTAACCCTTACCCCAAGCCTTACCCTCACCCGTCCCCTAATCCTAACGCGTACGCTAACACTAACCCGTACCCTAACACGTACACTCACCCTAAACCGTTGTCGTACCCTAACCTGTACCCTAAACCGTCCCCGTCCCCGTCCCCGTCCCCTAACCCTAACCCTAACCCTAACCCTTACCCGAAGCCTTACCCTCACCCGTCCCCTAATCCTAACCCGTACGCTAACACTAACCCGTACCCTAACACGTACGCTCACCCTAAACCATTGTCATACCATAACCTGTACCCTAAACCGTCCCCGTCCCCCCTAACCCTAACCCTAACCCTAACCCTAACCCTTACCCGAAGCCTTACCCTCACCCGTCCCCTAATCCTAACCCGTACGCTAACACTAAACCGTACCGTAACACGTACGCTCACCCTAAACTGTTGTCGTACCCTAAACCGTCCCCGTGCCCTAATCCTAACCCTAACCCTAACCCTAACCCTAACCCTTACCCGAAGCCTTACCCTCACCCGTCCCCTAATCCTAACCCGTACGCTAACACTAACCCGTACCCTAACACGTACGCTCACCCTAAACCATTGTCGTACCCTAACCTGTACCCTAAACCGTCCCCTAACCCTAACCCTAACCCTAACCCTAACCCTAACCCTAACCCTTACCCGAAGCCTTACCCTCACCCGTCCCCTAATCCTAACCCGTACGCTAACACTAACCCGTACCCTAACACCTACGCTCACCCTAAACCGTTGTCGTACCCTAACCTGTACCCTAAACCGTCCCCATCCCCGTCCCCTAACCCTAACCCTAACCCTAACCCTAACCCTAACCCAAAGCCTTACCCTCACCCGTCCCCTAATCCTAACCCGTAGGCTAACACTAACCCATACCCTAACACGTACGCTCACCCTAAACCGTTGTCATACCCTAACCTGTACCCTAAACCGTCCCCGACCCCTAACCCTAACACTAACCCTAACCCTAACCCTTACCCGAAGCCTTACCCTCACCCGTCCCATAATCCTAACCCGTACGCTAACACTAACCCGTACCCTAACACGTATGCTCACCCTAAACCGTTGTCGTACCCTAACCTGTACCCTAAACCGTCCCCGTCCCCTAAGCCTAACCCTAACCCTAACCCTAACTCTAACCCTTACCCGAAGCCTTACCCTCACCCGTCCCCTAATCCTAACACGTACGCTAACACTAACCCGTACCCTAACACGTACGCTCACCCTAAAGCGTTGTCGTACCCTAACCTGTACCCTAAACCGTCCCCGTCCCCTAACCCTAACCCTAACCCTAACCCTAACCCTAACCCTTACCCGAAGCCTTACCCTCACCCATCCCCTAATCCTAACCCGTACGCTAACACTAACCCGTACCCTAACACGTACGCTCACCCTAAACCGTTGTCGTACCCTAACCTGTACCCTAAACCGTCCCCGTCCCCTAACCCTAACCCTAACCCTAACCCTAACCCTAACCCTAATCCTTACCCGAAGCCTTACCCTCACCCGTCCCCTAATCCTAACCCGTACGCTAACACTAACCCGTACCCTAACACGTACGCTCACCCTAAACCGTTGTCGTACCCTAACCTGTACCCTAAACCGTCCCCTAACCCTAACCCTAACCCTAACCCTAACCCTAACCCTAACCCTTACCCGAAGCCTTACCCTCACCCGTCCCCTAATCCTAACCCGTACGCTAACACTAACCCGTACCCTAACACCTACGCTCACCCTAAACCGTTGTCGTACCCTAACCTGTACCCTAAACCGTCCCCGTCCCCGTCCCCTAACCCTAACCCTAACCCTAACCCTAACCCTAACCCGAAGCCTTACCCTCACCCGTCCCCTAATCCTAACCCGTAGGCTAACACTAACCCATACCCTAACACGTACGCTCACCCTAAACCGTTGTCATACCCTAACCTGTACCCTAAACCGTCCCCGTCCCCTAACCCTAACACTAACCCTAACCCTAACCCTTACCCGAAGCCTTACCCTCACCCGTCCCATAATCCTAACCCGTACGCTAACACTAACCCGTACCCTAACACGTATGCTCACCCTAAACCGTTGTCGTACCCTAACCTGTACCCTAAACCGTCCCCGTCCCCTAAGCCTAACCCTAACCCTAACCCTAACTCTAACCCTTACCCGAAGCCTTACCCTCACCCGTCCCCTAATCCTAACACGTACGCTAACACTAACCCGTACCCTAACACGTACGCTCACCCTAAAGCGTTGTCGTACCCTAACCTGTACCCTAAACCGTCCCCGTCCCCTAACCCTAACCCTAACCCTAACCCTAACCCTAACCCTTACCCGAAGCCTTACCCTCACCCATCCCCTAATCCTAACCCGTACGCTAACACTAACCCGTACCCTAACACGTACGCTCACCCTAAACCGTTGTCGTACCCTAACCTGTACCCTAAACCGTCCCCGTCCCCTAACCCTAACCCTAACACTAACCCTAACCCTAACCCTAATCCTTACCCGAAGCCTTACCCTCACCCGTCCCCTAATCCTAACCCGTACGCTAACACTAACCCGTACCCTAACACGTACGCTCACCCTAAACCGTTGTCGTACCCTAACCTGTACCCTAAACCGTCCCCGTCCCCTTACCCTAACCCTAAACCTAACCCTAAACGTAACCCTTACCCGAAGCCTTACCCTCACCCGTCCCCTAATCCTAACCCGTAAGCTAACTCTAACCCGTACCCTAACACGTACGCTCACCCTAAACCGTTGTCGTACCCTAACCTGTACCCTAAATCTTCCCCGTCCCCTAACCCTAACCCTATCCCTAACCCTAACCCTAACCCTTACCCGAAGCCTTACCCTCACCCGTCCCCTAATCCTAACCCGTACGCTAACACTAACCCGTACCCTAACTCGTACGCTCACCCTAAACCGTTGTCGTACCCTAACCTGTACCCTAAACCGTCCCCGTCCCCTAACCCTAACCCTATCCCTAACCCTAACCCTAACCCTAACCCTTACCCGAAGCCTTACCCTCACCCGTCCCCTAATCCTAACCCGTACACTAACACTAAACCGTACCCTAACACGTACGCTCACCCTAAATCGTTGTCGTACCCTAACCTGTACCCTAAACAGTCCCCGACCCCTAACCCTAACCCGAACCCTAACCCTAACCCTAACCCTTACCCGAAGCCTTACCCTCACCCGTCCCCTAATCCTAACGCGTACGCTAACACTAACCCGTACCCTAACACGTACGCTCACCCTAAACCGTTGTCGTACCCTAACCTGTACCCTAAATCATCCCCGTCCCCTAACCCGAACCCTAACCCTAACCCGAATCCTAACCCTTACCCGATGCCTTACCCTCACCCGTCCCCTAATCCTAACCCGTACGCTAACACTAACCCATACCCTAACACGTACGCTCACCCTAAACCGTTGTCGTACCCTAACCTGTACCCTAAACCGTCCCCGTCCCCTAACCCTAACCCTAACCCTAACCCTAACCCTTACCCGAAGCCTTACCCTCACCCGTCCCCTAATCCTAACCCATACGCTAACACTAACCCGTACCCTAACACGTACGCTCACCCTAAACCGTTGTCGTACCCTAACCTGTACCCTAAACCGTCCCCGTCCCCTAACCCTAACCCTAACCCTAACCCTAACACTTACCCGAAGCCTTACCCTCACCCGTCCCCTAGTCCTAACCCGTACGCTAACACTAACCCGTACCCTAACACGTACGCTCACCCTAAACCGTTGTTGTACCCTAACCTGTACCCTAAACCGTCCCGGTCCCCTAACCCTAACCCTAACCCTAACCCTAACACTAACCCTTACCCGAAGCCTTACCCTCACCCGTCCCCTAATCCTAACCCGTACGCTAACACTAACCCGTACCCTAACACTTACGCTCACCCTAAACCGTTGTCGTACCCTAACCTGTACCCTAAAACGTACCCGTCCCCTTCCCCTAACCCTAACCATAACCCTAACCGTAACCCTTACCCGAAGCCTTACCCTCACCCGTCCCCTAACCCTAACCCGTACGCTAACCCTAACCCATACCCTAACACGTACGCTCACCCTAAACCGTTGTCGTGCCCTAACCTGTACCCTAAACCGTCCCCGTCCCCTAACCGTAACCCTAACCCTAACCCTTACCCGAAGCCTTACCCTCACCCGTCCCCTAAACCTAACCCGTACGCTAACACTAACACGTACCCTAACACGTACGCTCACCCTAAACCGTTGTCGTACCCTAACCTGTACCCTAAACCGTCCCCGTCCCCTTCCCCTAACCCTAACCCTAACACTAAACCTAACCCTTACCCGAAGCCTTACCCGCACCCGTCCCCTAATCCTAACCCGTAAGCTAACTCTAACCCGTACCCTAACACGTACGCTCACCCTAAACCAATTTCGTACCCTAACCTGTACCCTAAATCTTCCCCGTCCCCTAACCCTAACCCTATCCCTAACCCTAACCCTAACCCTTACCCGAAGCCTTACCCTCACCCGTCCCCTAATCCTAGCCTGTACGCTAACTCTAACCCGTACCCTAACACGTACCCTCACCCTAAACCGTTGTCGTACCCTACCCTGTACCCTAAACCGTCCCCGTCCCCTTCCCCTAACCCTAACCCTAACCCTAACCCTCACCATAACCCTAACCCTTACCCGAAGCCTTACCCTCACCCGACCCCTAATCCTAACACGTACGCTAACACTAACCCACACCCTAACACGTACGCTCACCCTAAACCGTTGGCGTACCCTAACCTGTGCCCTAAACCGTCCCCGTCCCCTAACCCTAACCCTAACCCTAAACCTAACCATTACCCAAAGCCTTACCCTCAACCGTCCCCTAATCCTAACCCGTAAGCTAACACTAACCCGTACCCTAACACGTACGCTCACCCTAAACCGTTGTCGTACCCTAACCTTTACCCTAAACCGTCCCCGTCCCCGTCCCCTAACCCTAACCCTAACACTAAACCTAACCCTTACCCGAAGCCTTACCCTCACCCGTCCCCTAATCCTAACCCGTACGCTAACTCTAACCCGTACCCTAACACGTACGCTCACCCTAAACCGTTGTCGTACCCTAACCTGTACCCTAAATCTTCCCCGTCCCCTAACCCTAACCCTATCCCTAACCCTAAACCTAACCCTTACCCGAAGCCTTACCCTAACCCATCCCCTAATCCTAGCCCGTACGCTAACACTAACCCGTACCCTAACACCTACGCTCACCCTAAACCATTGTCGTACCCTAACCTGTACACTAAACCGTCCCCGTCCCCTAACCCTAACCCTAACCCTGACCCTAACCCTAAGCCTTACCCAAAGCCTTACCCTCACACGTCCCCTAATCCTAACCCGTACGCTAACACTAACCCGTACCCTAACATGTACGCTCACCCTAAACCGTTGTCGTACCCTAACCTGTACCCTAAACCGTCCCCATTCCCTAACCCTAACCCTAACCCTAACCCTAACCCTTACCCGAAGGCTTATCCTCACCCGTCCCCTAATCCTAACCCGTACGCTAACACTAACCCATACCCTAACACGTACGCTCACCCTAAACCGTTGTGTACCCTAACCTGTACCCTAAACCCTTCCCGTCCCCTAACCCTAACCCTAACCCTTACCCGAAGCCTTACCCTCACCCGTCCCCTAATCCTAACCCGTACGCTAACACTAACCCGTACCCTAACACGTACGCTCACCCTAAACCGTTGTCGTACCCTACCCTGTACCCTAAACCGTCCCCGTCCCCTAACCCTAACCCTAACCCTAACCCTAACCCTAACCCTTACCCGAAGCCTTACCCTCACCCGTCCCCTAATCCTAACCCGTACGCTAACACTAACCCGTACCCTAACACGTATGCTCACCCTAAACCGTTGTCGTACCCTACCCTGTACCCTAAACCGTCCCCGTCCCCTAACCCTAACCCTAACCCTAACCCTAACCCTAACCCTTACCCGAAGCCTTACCCTCACCCGTCCCCTAATCCTAACCCGTACGCTAACACTAACCCGTACCCTAACACGTACGCTCACCCTAAACCGTTGTCGTACCCTAACCTGTACCCTAAACCGTCCCCGTCCCCTAACCCTAACCCTAACCCTAACCCTAACCCTAACCCTTACCCGAAGCCTTACCCTCACCCGTCCCCTAATCCTAACCCGTACGCTAACACTAAACCGTACCCTAACACGTACGCTCACCCTAAACCGTTGTCGTACCCTAACCTGTACCCTAAACCGTCCCCGTCCCCTAATCCTAACCCTAACCCTAACCCTAACTCTTACCCGAAGCCTTACCCTCACCCATCCCCTAATCCTAACCCGTACGCTAACACTAACCCGTACCTTAACATGTACGCTCACCCTAATCCGTTGTCGTACCCTAACCTGTACCCTAAACCGTCCCCGTCCCCGTCCCCTAACCCTAACCCTAACACTCACCCTAACCCTTACCCGAAGCCTTATCCTCACCCGTCCGCTAATCCTAAACCGTACGCTAACACTAACCCATACCCTAACACGTACGCTCACCCTAAACCGTTGTAATACCATAACCTGTACCCTAAACGTCCCCGTCCCCTAGCCCTAACCCTAACCCTAACCCTAACCCTTACCCGAAGCCTTACACTCACCCGTCCCCTAATCCTAACCAGTACGCTGACACTAAACCGTACCCTAACACGTACGCTCACCCTAAACTGTTGTCGTACCCTAAACCGTCCCCGTCCCCTAATCCTAACCCGAACCCTAACCCTAACCCTAACCCTTACCCGAAGCCTTACCCTCACCCGTCCCCTAATCCTAAGCCGTACGCTAACACTAACCCGTACCCTAACACGTACGCGCACCCTAAACCGTTGTCGTACCCTAACCTGTACCCTAAACCGTCCCCGTCCCCTAACCCTAACCCTAACCCTAACCCTAAACCTAACCCGAAGCCTTACCCTCACCCGTCCCCTAATCCTAACCCGTACGCTAACACTAACCCGTACCCTAACACGTACGCTCACCCTAAACCATTTTCATACCCTAACCTGTACCGTAAACCGTCCCCGTCCCCTAACCCTAACCCTAACCCTAACCCTAACCCTTACCCGAAGGCTTACCCTCACCCGTCCCCTAATCCTAACCCGTACGCTAACACTAACCCGTACCCTAACACGTACGCTCACCCTAAACCGCTGTCGTACCCTAACCTGTACCCTAAACCGTCCCCGTCCCCGTCCCCGTCCCGTAACCCTAACCCTAACCCTTACCCGAAGCCTTACCCTCACCCGTCCCCTAATCCTAACCCGTACGCTAACACTAACCCGTACCCTAACACGTACGCTCACCCTAAACAGTTTTCGTACCCTAACCTGTACCCTAAACCATCCCCGTCCCCGTCCCCTAACCCTAACCCTAACCCTAACCCTAACCCTAACCCGAAGCCTTACCCTCACCCGTCCCATAATCCTAACCCGTACGCTAACACTAACCCGTACCGTAACACGTACGCTCACCCTAAACCGTTGTCGTACCCTAACCTGTACCCTAAACCGTCCCCGTCCCCTAACCCTAACCCTAACCCTAACCCTAACCCTAACCCTAACCCTAACCCTTACCCGAAGCCTTACCCTCACCCGTCCCCTAATCCTAACCCGTACGCTAACACTAACACGTACCCTAACACGTACGCTCACCCTAAACTGTTGTCGTACCCTAACCTGTACTCTAAACCGTCCCCGTCCCCTAACCCTAACCCTAACCCTAACCCTAACCCTAACCCTTACCTGAAGCCTTACCCTCACCCGTCCCCTAATCCTAACCCGTACGCTAACACTAACCCCTACCCTAACACGTACGCTCACCTTAAACCGTTTTCGTACCCTAACCTGTACCCTAAACCATCCCCGTCCCCGTCCCCTAACCCTAACCCTAACCCTAACCCTAACCCTAACCCGAAGCCTTACCCTCACCCGTCCCATAATCCTAACCCGTACGCTAACACTAACACGTACCGTAACACGTACGCTCACCCTAAACCGTTGTCATACCCTAACCTGTACCCTAAACCGTCCCCGTCCCCTAACCCTAACCCTAACCCTAACCCTAACACTTACACGAAGTCTTACCCTCACCCGTCCCCTAATCCTTACCCGTACGCTAACACTAACCCGTACCCTAACACGTACGCTCACCCTAAACCGTTGTCGTACCCTAACCTGTACCCTAAACCGTCCCCGTCCCCTAACCCTAACACTAACCCTAACCCTAACCCTTACCCGAAGCTTTACCCTCACCCGTCCCCTAATCCTAACCCGTACGCTAACAGTGACCCGTACCCTAACACGTACGCTCACCCTAAACCGTTGTCGTACCCTAACCTGTACCCTAAACCGTCCCGGTCCCCTAACCCTAACCCTAACCCTAACGCTAACCCTAACCCTTACCCGAAGCCTTACCCTCACCCGTCCCCTAAACCTAACCCGTACGCTAACACTAACCCGTACCCTAACACGTACGCTCACCCTAAACCGTTGTCGTACCCTACCCTGTACCCTAAACCGTCCCCGTCCCCTAACCCTAACCCTAACCCTAACCCTAACCCTAACCCTAACCCGAAGCCTTACCCTCACCCGTCCCCTAATCCTAACCCGTACGCTAACACTAACCCGTACCCTAACACGTACGCTCACCCTAAACCATTTTCATACCCTAACCTGTACCGTAAACCGTCCCCGTCCCCTAACCCTAACCCTAACCCTAACCCTAAACCTTACCCGAAGGCTTACCCTCACCCGTCCCCTAATCCTAACCCGTACGCTAACACTAACCCGTACCCTAACACGTACGCTCACCCTAAACCGCTGTCGTACCCTAACCTGTACCCTAAACCGTCCCCGTCCCCGTCCCCGTCCCGTAACCCTAACCCTAACCCTTACCCGAAGCCTTACCCTCACCCGTCCCCTAATCCTAACCCGTACGCTAACACTAACCCGTACCCTAACACGTACGCTCACCCTAAACAGTTTTCGTACCCTAACCTGTACCCTAAACCATCCCCGTCCCCGTCCCCTAACCCTAACCCTAACCCTAACCCTAACCCTAACCCGAAGCCTTACCCTCACCCGTCCCATAATCCTAACCCATACGCTAACACTAACCCGTACCGTAACACGTACGCTCACCCTAAACCGTTGTCATACCCTAACCTGTACCCTAAACCGTCCCCGTCCCCTAACCATAACCCTAACCCTAACCCTAAACCTTAAACGAAGTCTTACCCTCAACCGTCCCCTAATCCTAACCCGTACGCTAACACTAACCCGTACCCTAACACGTACGCTCACCCTAAACCGTTGTCGTACCCTAACCTGTACCCTAAACCGTCCCGGTCCCCTAACCCTAACCCTAACCCTAACCCTAACCCTAACCCTTACCCGAAGCCTTACCCTCACCAGTCCCCTAATCCTAAGCCGTACGCTAACACTAACCCGTACCCTAACACGTACGCTCACCCTAAACCGTTGTCGTACCCTAACCTGTACCCTAAACCGTCCCGGTCCCCTAACCCTAACCCTAACCCTTACTCGAAGCCTTACCCTCACCCGTCCCCTAATCCTAACCCGTACGCTAACACTAACCCGTACCCTAACACGTACGCTCACCCTAAACCGTTGTCGTACCCTAACCTGTACCCTAAACCGTCCCCGTCCCCTAACCCTAACCCTAACCCTAACCCTAACCCTAACCCTAACCCTTACCCGAAGCCTTACCCTCACCCGTCCCCTAATCCTAACCCGTACGCTAACACTAACCCGTACCCTAACACGTACGCTCACCCTAAACCGATGTCGTACCCTAACCTGTACCCTAAACCGTCCCCGTCCCCTAACCCTAACCCTAACCCTAACCCTTACCCGAAGCCTTACCCTCACCCGTCCCCTAATCCTAACCCGTACGCTAACACTAACCCGTACCCTAACACGTACGCTCACCCTAAACCGTTGTCGTACCATAACCTGTACCCTAAACCGTCCCCGTCCCCGTCCCCTAACCCTAACCCTAACCCTAACCCTAACTCTTACCCGAAGCCTTACCCTCACCCGTCCCCTAATCCGAACCCGTACGCTAACACTAACCCGTACCCTAACACGTACGCTCACCCTAAACCGTTGTCGTACCCTAACCTGTACCCTAAAACGTCCCGGTCCCCTAACCCTAACCCTAACCCTAACCCTAACCCTTACCCGAAGCCTTACCCTCAACCGTCCCCTAATCCTAACCCGTACGCTAACACTAAACCGTACCCTAACACGTACGCTCACCCTAAACCGTTGTCGTACCCTAACCTGTACCCTAAACCGTCCCCGTCCCCTAACCCTAACCCTAACCCTAACCCTAACCCTAACCCTAAACCTTACCCGAAACCTTACCCTCACCCGTCCCCTAATCCTAACCCGTACGCTAACACTAACCCGTACCCTAACACGTACGCTCACCCTAAACCGTTGTCGTCCCCTAACCTGTACCCTAAAACGTCCCCATCCCCTAACCCTAACCCTAACCCTAACCCTAACCCTAACCCTTACCCGAAGCCTTACCCTCACCCGTTCCCTAATCCTAACCCGTACGCTAACACTAACCCGTACCCTAACACTTACGCTCACCCTAAACCGTTGTCGTACCCTAACCTGTACCCTAAACCGTCCCGGTCCCCTAACCTTAACCCTAACCCTAACCCTAACCCTAACCCTTACCCGAAGCCTTACCCTCACCCGTCCCCTAATCCTAACCCGTACGCTAACACTAACCCGTACCCTAACACGTACGCTCACCCTAAACCGTTGTCGTACCATAACCTGTACCCTAAACCGTCCCCGTCCCCTAACCCTAACCCTATCCCTAACCCTAACCCTAACCCTAACCCTTATCCGAAGCCTTACCCTCACCCGTCCCCTAATCCTAACCCGTACGCTAACACTAACCCGTACCCTAACACGTACGCTCACCCTAAACCGTTGTCGTACCCTAACCTGTACCCTAAACCGTCCCCGTCCCCTAACCCTAACCCTAACCCTAACCCTAACCCTAACCCTTACCCGAAGCCTTACCCTCACCCGTCCCCTAATCCTAACCCGTACGCTAACACTAAACCGTACCCTAACACGTACGCTCACCCTAAACCGTTGTCGTACCCTAACCTGTACCCTAAACCGTACCCGTCCCCTAACCCTAACCCTAACCCTAACCCTAACCCTAACCCTTACCCGAAGCCTTACCCTCACCCGTCCCCTAATCCTAACCCGTACGCTAACACTAACCCGTACCCTAACACATACGCTCACCCTAAAACGTTGTGGTACCCTAACCTGTACCCTAAACCGTCCCGGTCCGCTAACCCTAACCCTAACCCTAACCCTTACCCGAAGCCTTACCCTCACCCGTCCCCTAATCCTAACCCGTACGCTAACACTAACCCGTACCCTAACACGTACGCTCACCCTAAACCGTTGTCGTACCCTAACCTGTACCCTAAACCGTACCCGTCCCCTAATCCTAACCCTAACCCTAACCCTAACCCTAACCCTAACCGTTACCCGAAGCCTTACCCTCACCCGTCCCCTAATCCTAACCCGTACGCTAACACTAACCCATACCATAACACGTACGCTCACCCTAAACCGTTGTCGTACCCTAACCTGTACCCTAAACCGTCCCGGTCCCCTAACCCTAACCCTAACCCTAACCCTAACCCTAACCCTAACCCTTACCCGAAGCCTTACCCTCACCCGTCCCCTAATCCTAACCCGTACGCTAACACTAACCCGTACCCTAACACGTACGCTCACCCTAAACCGTTGTCGTACCCTAACCTGTACCCTAACCCGTCCCCGTCCCCTAACCCTAACCCTAACCCTAACCCTAACCCTAACCCTAACCCTTACCCGAAGCCTTACCCTCACCCGTCCCCTAATCCTAACCCGTACGCTAACACTAACCCGTACCCTAACACGTACGCTCACCCTAAACCGTTGTCGTACCCTAACCTGTACCCTAAACCGTCCCCGTCCCCTAACCCTAACCCTAACCCTAACCCTAACCCTAACCCTTACCCGAAGCCTTACCCTCACCCGTCCCCTAATCCTAACCCGTACGCTAACACTAACCCGTACCCTAACACATACGCTCACCCTAAAACGTTGTGGTACCCTAACCTGTACCCTAAACCGTCCCGGTCCGCTAACCCTAACCCTAACCCTAACCCTTACCCGAAGCCTTACCCTCACCCGTCCCCTAATCCTAACCCGTACGCTAACACTAACCCGTACCCTAACACGTACGCTCACCCTAAACCGTTGTCGTACCCTAACCTGTACCCTAAACCGTACCCGTCCCCTAATCCTAACCCTAACCCTAACCCTAACCCTAACCCTAACCGTTACCCGAAGCCTTACCCTCACCCGTCCCCTAATCCTAACCCGTACGCTAACACTAACCCATACCATAACACGTACGCTCACCCTAAACCGTTGTCGTACCCTAACCTGTACCCTAAACCGTCCCGGTCCCCTAACCCTAACCCTAACCCTAACCCTAACCCTAACCCTTACCCGAAGCCTTACCCTCACCCGTCCCCTAATCCTAACCCGTACGCTAACACTAACCCGTACCCTAACACGTACGCTCACCCTAAACCGTTGTCGTACCCTAACCTGTACCCTAACCCGTCCCCGTCCCCTAACCCTAACCCTAACCCTAACCCTAACCCTAACCCTAACCCTTACCCGAAGCCTTACCCTCACCCGTCCCCTAATCCTAACCCGTACACTAACACTAAACCGTACCCTAACACGTACGCTCACCCTAAATCGTTGTCGTACCCTAACCTGTACCCTAAACCGTCCCGGTCCCCTAACCCTAACCCGAACCCTAACCCTAACCCTAAACCGTACCCGAAGCCTTACCCTCACCCGTCCCCTAATCCTAGCCCGTACGCTAACACTAACCGGTACCCTAACACGTACGCTCACCCTAAAACGTTGTCGTACCCTAACCTGTACCCTAAACCGCCCCCGTCCCCTAACCCTAACCCTAACCCTAACACTTACCCGAAGCCTTACCCTCACCCGTCCCCTAATCCTAACGCGTACGCTAACACTAACCCGTACCCTAACACGTACGCTCACCCTAAACCGTTGTCGTACCCTAACCTGTACCCTAAATCATCCCCGTCCCCTAACCCGAACCCTAACCCTAACCCGAACCCTAACCCTTACCCGAAGCGTTACCCTCACCCGTCCCCTAATCCTAACCCGTACGCTAACACTAACCCATACCCTAACACGTACGCTCACCCTAAACCGTTGTCGTACCCTAACCTGTACCCTAAACCGTCCCCGTCCCCGTCCCCTAACCCTAACCCTAACCCTAACCCTTACCCGAAGCCTTACCCTCACCCGTCCCCTAATCCTAACCCGTACGCTAACACTAACCCGTACCCTAACACGTACGCTCACCCTAAACCGTTGTCGTACCCTAACCTGTACCCTAAACCGTACCCGTCCCCTAATCCTAACCCTAACCCTAACCCTAACCCTAACCCTAACCGTTACCCGAAGCCTTACCCTCACCCGTCCCTTAATCCTAACCCGTACGCTAACACTAACCCATACCCTAACACGTACGCTCACCCTAAACCGTTGTCGTACCCTAACCTGTACCCTAAACCGTCCCGGTCCCCTAACCCTAACCCTAACCCTAACCCTAACCCTAACCCTTACCCGAAGCCTTACCCTCACCCGTCCCCTAATCCTAACCCGTACGCTAACACTAACCCGTACCCTAACACGTACGCTCACCCTAAACCGTTGTCGTACCCTAACCTGTACCCTAAACCGTCCCCGTCCCCTAACCCTAACCCTAACCCTAACCCTAACCCTTACCCCAAGCCTTACCCTCACCCGTCCCCTAATCATAACCCGTACGCTAACACTAACCCGTACCCTAACACGTACGCTCACCCTAAACCGTTGTCGTACCCTAACCTGTACCCTAAACCGTCCCCGTCCCCGTCCCCGTCCCCTAACCCTAACCCTAACCCTAACCCTTACCCGAAGCCTTACCCTCACCCGTCCCCTAATCCTAACCCGTACGCTAAAACTAACCCGTACCCTAACACGTACGCTAACCCTAAACCATTGTCATACCATAACCTGTACCCTAAACCGTCCTCGTCCCCTAACCCTAACCCTAACCCTAACCCTAACCCTTACCCGAAGCCTTACCCTCACCCGTCCCCTAATCCTAACCTGTACGCTAACACTAAACCGTACCGTAACACGTACGCTCACCCTAAACTGTTGTCGTACCCTAAACCGTCCCCGTCCCCTAATCCTAACCCTAACCCTAACCCTAACCCTAACCCTTACCCGAAGCCTTACCCTCACCCGTCCCCTAATCCTAACCCGTACGCTAACACTAACCCGTACCCTAACACGTACGCTCACCCTAAACCGTTGTCGTACCATAACCTGTACCCTAAACCGTCACCATCCCCTAAACCTAACCCTAACCCTAAACCTTACCCGAAGCCTTACCCTCACCCGTCCCCTAATCCTAACCCGTACGCTAACACTAACCCGTACCCTAACACGTATGGTCACCCTAAACTGTTGTCGTACCCTAACCTTTACCCTAAACCGTCCCCTAACCCTAACCCTAACCCTAACCCTAACCCTAACCCTAACCCTTACCCGAAGCCTTACCCTCACCCGTCCCCTAATCCGAACCCATACGCTAAAACTAACCCGTACCCTAACACGTACGCTCACCCTAAACCGTTGTCGTACCCTAACCTGTACCCTAAACCGTCCCCGTCCCCGTCCCCTAACCCTAACCCTAACCCTAACCCTAACCCGAAGCCTTACCCTCACCCGTCCCCTAATCCTAACCCGTACGCTAACACTAACCCATACCCTAACACGTACGCTCACCCTAAACCGTTGTCATACCCTAACCTGTACCCTAAACCGTCCCCGTCCCCTAACCCTAACACTAACCCTAACCCTAACCCTTACCCGAAGCCTTACCCTCACCCGTCCCATAATCCTAACCTGTACGCTAACACTAACCCGTACCCTAACACGTATGCTCACCCTAAACCGTTGTCGTACCCTAACCTGTACCCTAAACCGTCCCCGTCCCCTAAGCCTAACCCTAACCCTAACCCTAACTCTAACCCTTACCCGAAGCCTTACCCTCACCCGTCCCCTAATCCTAACCCGTACGCTAACACTAACCCGTACCCTAACACGTACGCTCACCCTAAACCGTTGTCGTACCCTAACCTGTACCCTAAACCGTACCCGTCCCCTAATCCTAACCCTAACCCTAACCCTAACCCTAACCCTAACCGTTACCCGAAGCCTTACCCTCACCCGTCCCCTAATCCTAACCCGTACGCTAACACTAACCCATACCCTAACACGTACGCTCACCCTAAACCGTTGTCGTACCCTAAGCTGTACCCTAAACCGTCCCGGTCCCCTAACCCTAACCCTAACCCTAACCCTAACCCTTACCCGAAGCCTTACCCTCAACCGTCCCCTAATCCTAACCCGTACGCTAACACTAACCCGTACCCTAACACGTACGCTCACCCTAAACCGTTGTCGTACCCTAACCTGTACCCTAAACCGTCCCCGTCCCCTAACCCTAACCCTAACCCTAACCCTAACCCTTACCCGAAGCCTTACCCTCACCCGTCCCCTAATCCTAACCCGTACGCTAACACTAAACCGTACCGTAACACGTACGCTCACTCTAAACTGTTGTCGTACCCTAAACCGTCCCCGTCCCCTAATCCTAACCCTAACCCTAACCCTAATCCTAACCCTTACCCGAAGCCTTACCCTCACCCGTCCCCTAATCCTAACCCGTACGCTAACACTAACCCGTACCCTAACACGTACGCTCACCCTAAACCGTTGTCGTACCATAACCTGTACCCTAAACCGTCACCATCCCCTAAACCTAACCCTAACCCTAAACCTTACCCGAAGCCTTACCCTCACCCGTCCCCTAAACCTAACCCGTACGCTAACACTAACCCGTACCCTAACACGTATGGTCACCCTAAACTGTTGTCGTACCCTAACCTGTACCCTAAACCGTCCCCGTCCCCTAACCCTAACACTAACCCTAACCCTAACCCTTACCCGAAGCCTTACCCTCACCCGTCCCATAATCCTAACCCGTACGCTAACACTAACCCGTACCCTAACACGTATGCTCACCCTAAACCGTTGTCGTACCCTAACCTGTACCCTAAACCGTCCCGGTCCCCTAAGCCTAACCCTAACCCTAACCCTAACTCTAACCCTTACCCGAAGCCTTACCCTCACCCGTCCCCTAATCCTAACCCGTACGCTAACACTAACCCGTACCCTAACACGTACGCTCACCCTAAAGCGTTGTCGTACCCTAACCTGTACCCTAAACCGTCCCCATCCCCTAACCCTAACCCTAACCCTAACCCTAACCCTAACCCTTACCCGAAGCCTTACCCTCACCCATCCCCTAATCCTAACCCGTACGCTAACACTAACCCGTACCCTAACACGTACGCTCACCCTAAACCGTTGTCGTACCCTAACCTGTACCCTAAACCGTCCCCGTCCCCTAACCCTAACCCTAACCCTAACCCTAAGCCTTACCCGAAGCCTTACCCTCACCCGTCCCCTAATCCTAACCCGTACGCTAACACTAACCCGTACCCTAACACGTACGCTCACCCTAAACCGTTGTCGTACCCTAACCTGTACCCTAAACCGTCCCCGTCCCCTAACCCTAACCCTAAGCCTAACCCTAACCCTAACCCTTACCCGAAGCCTTACCCTCACCCGTCCCCTAATCCTAACCCGTATGCTAACACTAACCCGTACCCTAACACGTACGCTCACCCGAAACCGTTGTCGTACCCTAAACTGTACCCTAAACCGTCACGGTCCGCTAACCCTAACCCTAACCCTAACCCTAACCCTAACCCTTACCCGAAGCCTTACCCTCACCCGTCCCCTAATCCTAACCCGTACGCTAACACTAACCCGTACCCTAACACGTACGCTCACCCTAAACCGTTGTCGTACCCTAACCTGTACCCTAAACCGTACCCGTCCCCTAATCCTAACCCTAACCCTAACCCTAACCCTAACCCTAACCCTAACCGTAACCCGAAGCCTTACCCTCACCCGTCCCCTAATCCTAACCCGTACGCTAACACTAACCCATACCCTAACACGTACGCTCACCCTAAACCATTGTCGTACCCTAACCTGTACCCTAAACCGTCCCGGTCCCCTAACCCTAACCCTAACCCTAACCCTAACCCTTACCCGAAGCCTTACCCTCACCCGTCCCCTAATCCTAACCCGTACGCTAACACTAACCCGTACCCTAACACGTACGCTCACCCTAAACCGTTGTCGTACCCTAACCTGTACCCTAAACTGTCCCCGTCCCCTAACCCTAACCCTAACCCTAACCCTAACCCTTACCCCAAGCCTTACCCTCACCCGTCCCCTAATCCTAACCCGTACGCTAACACTAACCCGTACCCTAACACGTACGCTCACCCTAAACCGTTGTCGTACCCTAACCTGTACCCTAAACCGTCCCCGTCCCCGTCCCCGTCCCCTAACCCTAACCCTAACCCTAACCCTTACCCGAAGCCTTACCCTCACCCGTCCCCTAATCCTAACCCGTACGCTAACACTAACCCGTACCCTAACACGTACGCTCACCCTAAACCATTGTCATACCATAACCTGTACCCTAAACCGTCCCCGTCCCCTAACCCTAACCCTAACCCTAACCCTAAGCCTTACCCGAAGCCTTACCCTCACCCGTCCCCTAATCCTAACCCGTACGCTAACACTAAACCGTACCGTAACACGTACGCTCACCCTAAACTGTTGTCGTACCCTAAACCGTCCCCGTCCCCTAATCCTAACCCTAACCCTAACCCTAACCCTAACCCTTACCCGAAGCCTTACCCTCACCCGTCCCCTAATCCTAACCCGTACGCTAACACTAACCCGTACCCTAACACGTACGCTCACCCTAAACCGTTGTCGTACCCTAACCTGTACCCTAAACCGTCCCCTAACCCTAACCCTAACCCTAACCCTAACCCTAACCCTAACCCTTACCCGAAGCCTTACCCTCACCCGTCCCCTAAACCTAACCCGTACGCTAACACTAACCCGTACCCTAACACGTATGGTCACCCTAAACTGTTGTCGTACCCTAACCTGTACCCTAAACCGTCCCCGTCCCCTAACCCTAACACTAACCCTAACCCTAACCCTTACCCGAAGCCTTACCCTCACCCGTCCCATAATCCTAACCCGTACGCTAACACTAACCCGTACCCTAACACGTATGCTCACCCTAAACCGTTGTCGTACCCTAACCTGTACCCTAAACCGTCCCGGTCCCCTAAGCCTAACCCTAACCCTAACCCTAACTCTAACCCTTACCCGAAGCCTTACCCTCACCCGTCCCCTAATCCTAACCCGTACGCTAACACTAACCCGTACCCTAACACGTACGCTCACCCTAAAGCGTTGTCGTACCCTAACCTGTACCCTAAACCGTCCCCATCCCCTAACCCTAACCCTAACCCTAACCCTAACCCTAACCCTTACCCGAAGCCTTACCCTCACCCATCCCCTAATCCTAACCCGTACGCTAACACTAACCCGTACCCTAACACGTACGCTCACCCTAAACCGTTGTCGTACCCTAACCTGTACCCTAAACCGTCCCCGTCCCCTAACCCTAACCCTAACCCTAACCCTAAGCCTTACCCGAAGCCTTACCCTCACCCGTCCCCTAATCCTAACCCGTACGCTAACACTAACCCGTACCCTAACACGTACGCTCACCCTAAACCGTTGTCGTACCCTAACCTGTACCCTAAACCGTCCCCGTCCCCTAACCCTAACCCTAACCCTAACCCTAACCCTAACCCTTACCCGAAGCCTTACCCTCACCCGTCCCCTAATCCTAACCCGTATGCTAACACTAACCCGTACCCTAACACGTACGCTCACCCGAAACCGTTGTCGTACCCTAACCTGTACCCTAAACCGTCACGGTCCGCTAACCCTAACCCTAACCCTAACCCTAACCCTAACCCTTACCCGAAGCCTTACCCTCACCCGTCCCCTAATCCTAACCCGTACGCTAACACTAACCCGTACCCTAACACGTACGCTCACCCTAAACCGTTGTCGTACCCTAACCTGTACCCTAAACCGTACCCGTCCCCTAATCCTAACCCTAACCCTAACCCTAACCCTAACCCTAACCGTTACCCGAAGCCTTACCCTCACCCGTCCCCTAATCCTAACCCGTACGCTAACACTAACCCATACCCTAACACGTACGCTCACCCTAAACCATTGTCGTACCCTAACCTGTACCCTAAACCGTCCCGGTCCCCTAACCCTAACCCTAACCCTAACCCTAACCCTTACCCGAAGCCTTACCCTCACCCGTCCCCTAATCCTAACCCGTACGCTAACACTAACCCGTACCCTAACACGTACGCTCACCCTAAACCGTTGTCGTAACCTAACCTGTACCCTAAACTGTCCCCATCCCCTAACCCTAACCCTAACCCTAACCCTAACCCTTACCCCAAGCCTTACCCTCACCCGTCCCCTAATCCTAACCCGTACGCTAACACTAACCCGTACCCTAACACGTACACTCACCCTAAACCGTTGTCGTACCCTAACCTGTACCCTAAACCGTCCCCGTCCCCGTCCCCGTCCCCTAACCCTAACCCTAACCCTAACCCTTACCCGAAGCCTTACCCTCACCCGTCCCCTAATCCTAACCCGTACGCTAACACTAACCCGTACCCTAACACGTACGCTCACCCTAAACCATTGTCATACCATAACCTGTACCCTAAACCGTCCCCGTCCCCTAACCCTAACCCTAACCCTAACCCTAAGCCTTACCCGAAGCCTTACCCTCACCCGTCCCCTAATCCTAACCCGTACGCTAACACTAAACCGTACCGTAACACGTACGCTCACCCTAAACTGTTGTCGTACCCTAAACCGTCCCCGTCCCCTAATCCTAACCCTAACCCTAACCCTAACCCTAACCCTTACCCGAAGCCTTACCCTCACCCGTCCCCTAATCCTAACCCGTACGCTAACACTAACCCGTACCCTAACACGTACGCTCACCCTAAACCGTTGTCGTACCCTAACCTGTACCCTAAACCGTCCCCTAACCCTAACCCTAACCCTAACCCTAACCCTAACCCTAACCCTTACCCGAAGCCTTACCCTCACCCGTCCCCTAATCCGAACCCGTACGCTAACACTAACCCGTACCCTAACACCTACGCTCACCCTAAACCGTTGTCGTACCCTAACCTGTACCCTAAACCGTCCCCGTCCCCGTCCCCTAACCCTAACCCTAACCCTAACCCTAACCCTAACCCAAAGCCTTACCCTCACACGTCCCCTAATCCTAACCCGTAGGCTAACACTAACCCATACCCTAACACGTACGCTCACCCTAAACCGTTGTCATACCCTAACCTGTACCCTAAACCGTCCCCGTCCCCTAACCCTAACACTAACCCTAACCCTAACCCTTACCCGAAGCCTTACCCTCACCCGTCCCATAATCCTAACCCGTACGCTAACACTAACCTGTACCCTAACACGTATGCTCACCCTAAACCGTTGTCGTACCCTAACCTGTACCCTAAACCGTCCCCGTCCCCTAAGCCTAACCCTAACCCTAACCCTAACTCTAACCCTTACCCGAAGCCTTACCCTCACCCGTCCCCTAATCCTAACACGTACGCTAACACTAACCCGTACCCTAACACGTACGCTCACCCTAAAGCGTTGTCGTGCCCTAACCTGTACCCTAAACCGTCCCCGTCCCCTAACCCTAACCCTAACCCTAACCCTAACCCTAACCCTTACCCGAAGCCTTACCCTCACCCATCCCCTAATCCTAACCCGTACGCTAACACTAACCCGTACCCTAACACGTACGCTCACCCTAAACGGTTGTCGTACCCTAACCTGTACCCTAAACCGTCCCCGTCCCCTAACCCTAACCCTAACCCTAACCCTAACCCTAACCCTAATCCTTACCCGAAGCCTTACCCTCACCCGTCCCCTAATCCTAACCCGTACGCTAACACTAACCCGTACCCTAACACGTACGCTCACCCTAAACCGTTGTCGTACCCTAACCTGTACCCTAAACCGTCCCCTAACCCTAACCCTAACCCTAACCCTAACCCTAACCCTAACCCTTACCCGAAGCCTTACCCTCACCCGTCCCCTAATCCGAACCCGTACGCTAACACTAACCCGTACCCTAACACCTACGCTCACCCTAAACCGTTGTCGTACCCTAACCTGTACCCTAAACCGTCCCCGTCCCCGTCCCCTAACCCTAACCCTAACCCTAACCCTAACCCTAACCCTAACCCGAAGCCTTACACTCACCCGTCCCCTAATCCTAACCCGTAGGCTAACACTAACCCATACCCTAACACGTACGCTCACCCTAAACCGTTGTCATACCCTAACCTGTACCCTAAACCGTCCCCGTCCCCTAACCCTAACACTCACCCTAACCCTAACCCTTACCCGAAGCCTTACCCTCACCCGTCCCATAATCCTAACCCGTACGCTAACACTAACCCGTACCCTAACACGTATGCTCACCCTAAACCGTTGTCGTACACTAACCTGTACCCTGAACCGTCCCCGTCCCCTAAGCCTAACCCTAACCCTAACCCTAACTCTAACCCTTACCCGAAGCCTTACCCTCACCCGTCCCCTAATCCTAACACGTACGCTAACACTAACCCATACCCTAACACGTACGCTCACCCTAAAGCGTTGTCGTACCCTAACCTGTACCCTAAACCGTCCCCGTCCCCTAACCCTAACCCTAACCCTAACCCTAACCCTAACCCTTACCCGAAGCCTTACCCTCACCCATCCCCTAATCCTAACCCGTACGCTAACACTAACCCGTACCCTAACACGTACGCTCACCCTAAACCGTTGTCGTACCCTAACCTGTACCCTAAACCGTCCCCGTCCCCTAACCCTAACCCTAACCCTAACCCTAACCCTAACCCTAATCCTTACCCGAAGCCTTACCCTCACCCGTCCCCTAATCCTAACCCGTACGCTAACACTAACCCGTACCCTAACACGTACGCTCACCCTAAACCGTTGTCGTACCCTAACCTGTACCCTAAACCGTCCCCGTCCCCGTACCCTAACCCTAAACCTAACCCTAAACGTAACCCTTACCCGAAGCCTTACCCTCACCCGTCCCCTAATCCTAACCCGTAAGCTAACTCTAACCCGTACCCTAACACGTACGCTCACCCTAAACCGTTGTCGTACCCTAACCTGTACCCTAAATCTTCCCCGTCCACTAACCCTAACCCTATCCCTAACCCTAACCCTAACCCTTACCCGAAGCCTTACCCTCACCCGTCCCCTAATCCTAACCCGTACGCTAACACTAACCCGTACCCTAACACGTACGCTCACCCTAAACCGTTGTCGTACCCTAACCTGTACCCTAAACCGTCCCCGTCCCCTAACCCTAACCCTATCCCTAACCCTAATCCTAACCCTAACCCTTACCCGAAGCCTTACCCTCACCCGTCCCCTAATCCTAACCCGTACACTAACACTAAACCGTACCCTAACACGTACGCTCACCCTAAATCGTTGTCGTACCCTAACCTGTACCCTAAACAGTCCCGGTCCCCTAACCCTAACCCGAACCCTAACCCTAACCCTAACCCTTACCCGAAGCCTTACCCTCACCCGTCCCCTAATCCTAACGCGTACGCTAACACTAACCCGTACCCTAACACGTACGCTCACCCTAAACCGTTGTCGTACCCTAACCTGTACCCTAAATCATCCCCGTCCCCTAACCCGAACCCTAACCCTAACCCGAATCCTAACCCTTACCCGAAGCCTTACCCTCACCCGTCCCCTAATCCTAACCCGTACGCTAACACTAACCCATACCCTAACACGTACGCTCACCCTAAACCGTTGTCGTACCCTAACCTGTACCCTAAACCGTCCCCGTCCCCTAACCCTAACCCTAACCCTAACCCTAACCCTTACCCGAAGCCTTACCCTCACCCGTCCCCTAATCCTAACCCATACGCTAACACTAACCCGTACCCTAACACGTACGCTCACCCTAAACCGTTGTCGTACCCTAACCTGTACCCTAAACCGTCCCCGTCCCCTAACCCTAACCCTAACCCTAACCCTAACCCTAACACTTACCCGAAGCCTTACCCTCACACGTCCCCTAGTCCTAACCCGTACGCTAACACTAACCCGTACCCTAACACGTACGCTCACCCTAAACCGTTGTTGTACCCTAACCTGTACCCTAAAACGTCCCCGTCCCCTAACCCTAACCCTAACCCTAACCCTAACACTAACCCTTACCCGAAGCCTTACCCTCACCCGTCCCCTAATCCTAACCCGTACGCTAACACTAACCCGTACCCTAACACTTACGCTCACCCTAAACCGTTGTCGTACACTAACCTGTACCCTAAAACGTACCCGTCCCCGTCCCCTAACCCTAACCATAACCCTAACCGTAACCCTTACCCGAAGCCTTACCCTCACCCGTCCCCTAACCCTAAGCCGTACGCTAACCCTAACCCATACCCTAACACGTACGCTCACCCTAAACCGTTGTCGTGCCCTAACCTGTACCCTAAACCGTCCCCGTCCCCTAACCGTAACCCTAACCCTAACCCTTACCCGAAGCCTTACCCTCACCCGTCCCCTAAACCTAACCCGTACGCTAACACTAACACGTACCCTAACACGTACGCTCACCCTAAACCGTTGTCGTACCCTAACCTGTACCCTAAACCGTCCCCGTCCCCGTCCCCTAACCCTAACCCTAACACTAAACCTAACCCTTACCCGAAGCCTTACCCGCACCCGTCCCCTAATCCTAACCCGTAAGCTAACTCTAACCCGTACCCTAACACGTACGCTCACCCTAAACCGTTTTCGTACCCTAACCTGTACCCTAAATCTTCCCCGTCCCCTAACCCTAACCCTATCCCTAACCCTAACCCTAACCCTTACCCGAAGCCTTACCCTCACCCGTCCCCTAATCCTAGCCTGTACGCTAACTCTAACCCGTACCCTAACACGTACCCTCACCCTAAACCGTTGTCGTACCCTACCCTGTACCCTAAACCGTCCCCGTCCCCTTCCCCTAACCCTAACCCTAACCCTAACCCTCACCATAACCCTAACCCTTACCCGAAGCCTTACCCTCACCCGTCCCCTAATCCTAACACGTACGCTAACACTAACCCACACCCTAACACGTACGCTCACCCTAAACCGTTGGCGTACACTAACCTGTGCCCTAAACCGTCCCCGTCCCCTAACCCTAACCCTAACCCTAAACCTAACCATTACCCAAAGCCTTACCCTCAACCGTCCCCTAATCCTAACCCGTAAGCTAACACTAACCCGTAACCTAACACGTACGCTCACCCTAAACCGTTGTCGTACCCTAACCTTTACCCTAAACCGTCCCCGTCCCCGTCCCCTAACCCTAACCCTAACACTAAACCTAACCCTTACCCGAAGCCTTACCCTCACCCGTCCCCTAATCCTAACCCGTAAGCTAACTCTAACCCGTACCCTGACACGTACGCTCACCCTAAAACGTTGTCGTACCCTAACCTGTACCCTAAATCTTCCCCGTCCCCTAACCCTAACCCTATCCCTAACCCTAACCCTAACCCTTACCCGAAGCCTTACCCTAACCCATCCCCTAATCCTAGCCCGTACGCTAACACTAACCCGTACCCTAACACCTACGCTCACCCTAAACCATTGACGTACCCTAACCTGTACACTAAACCGTCCCCGTCCCCTAACCCTAACCCTAACCCTGACCCTAACCCTAAGCCTTACCCAAAGCCTTATCCTCACACGTCCCCTAATCCTAACCCGTACGCTAACACTAACCCGTACCCTAACATGTACGCTCACCCTAAACCGTTGTCGTACCCTAAACTGTACCCTAAACCGTCCCCATTCCCTAACCCTAACCCTAACCCTAACCCTAACCCTTACCCGAAGCCTTATCCTCACCCGTCCCCTAATCCTAACCCGTACGCTAACACTAACCCATACCCTAACACGTACGCTCACCCTAAACCGTTGTCGTACCCTAACCTGTACCCTAAACCCTTCCCGTCCCCTAACCCTAACCCTAACCCTTACCCGAAGCCTTACCCTCACCCGTCCCCTAATCCTAACACGTACGCTAACACAAACCCGTACCCTAACACGTACGCTCACCCTAAACCGTTGTCGTACCCTAACCTGTACCCTAAACAGTCCCCATCCCCTAACCCTAACCCTAACCCTAACCCTAACCCTAACCCTTACCCGAAGCCTTACCCTCTCCCGGCCCCTAATCCTAACCCGTACGGTAACACTAAACCGTACCCTAACACGTACGCTCACCCTAAAACGTTGTCGTACCCTAACCTGTACCCTAAACCGTCCCCGTCCCCTAACCCTAACCATAACCCTAACCCTAACCCTTACCCGAAGCCTTACCCTCACACGTCCCCTAATCCTAAACCGTAGGCTAACACTAACCCGTACCCTAAGACGTACGCTCACCCTAAACCGTTGTCCTACCCTAACCTGTACCCTAAACCGTCCCCGTCCCCTAACCCTAACCCTAAGCCTAAGCCTAACCCTAACCCTTACCCGAAGCCTTACCCTCACCCGTCCCCTAATCCTAACCCGTAGGCTAACACTAACCCGTACACTAACACGTACGCTCACCCTAAACCGTTGTCGTACACTAACCTGTACCCTAAACCGTCCCCGTCCCCTAACCCTAACCCTAACCCTAACCCTAACCCTAACCCTTACCCGAAGCCTTACCCTCACCCGTCTCCTAATCCTAACCCGTACACTAACCCTAACCCGTACCCTAACACGTACGCTCACCCTAAACCGTTGTCGTGCCCTAACCTGTACCCTAAACCGTCCCCGTCCCCTAACCCTAACCCTAACCCTAAACCTTACCCGAAGCCTTACCCTCACCCGTCCCCTAAACCTAACCCGTCCGCTAACACTAACCCGTACCCTAACACGTACGCTCACCCTAAACCGTTGTCGTACCCTAACCTGTACCCTAAACCGTCCCCGTCCCCGTCCCCTAACCCTAACCCTAACCCTAACCCTAACCCTTACCCGAAGCCTTACCCTCACCCGTCCCCTAATCCTAACCCGTAAGCTAACTCTAACCCGTACCCTAACACGTACGCTCACCCTAAAGCGTTTTCGTACCCTAACCTGTACCCTAAACCGTCACTGTCCCCTAACACTAACCCTAACCCTAACCCTAACCCTAACCCTTACCCGAAGCCTTACCCTCACCCGTCCCCTAATCCTAGCCCGTACGCTAACACTAACCCGTACCCTAACACGTACGCTCACCCTAAACCGTTGTCGTACCCTAACCTGTACCCTAAACCGTCCCCGTCCCCTAACCCTAACCCTAACCCTAACCCTAACTCTTACCCGAAGCCTTACCCTCACCCGTCCCCTAATCCTAACCCGTACGCTAACACTAAACCGTACCCTAACAGGTACGCTCACCCTAAACCGTTGTCGTACCCTAACCTGTACCCTAAACCGTCCCCGTCCCCTAAACCTAACCCTAACCCTAACCCTAACCCTTACCCGAAGCCTTACCCTCACCCGTCTCCTAATCCTACCCGTATGCTAACACTAACCCGTACCCTAACACGTACGCTCACCCTAAACCTTTGTCGTACCCTAACCTGTACCCTAAATCTTCCCCGTCCCCTACCCCTAACCCTATCCCTAACCCTAACACTAACCCTTACCCGAAGCCTTACCCTCACCCGTCCCCTACTCCTAGTCCGCACGCTAACACTAACCGGTACCCTAACACGTACGCTCACCCTAAACCGTTGTCGTACCCTAACCTGTACCCTAAACCGTCCCCGTCCCCTAACCCTAACCCTAACCCTAACCCTAACAGTTAACCGAAGCCTTACCCTCACCCGTCCCCTAATCCTATCCCGTACGCTAACACTAACCCGTATCCTAACACGTACGCTCACCCTAAACCGTTGTCGTACCCTAACCTGTACCCTAAACCGTCCCCGTCCCCTAACCCTAAACCTAACCCTAACCCTAACCCTAACACTTACCCGAAGCCTTACCCTCACCCGTCCCCTAATCCTAACCCGTACGCTAACACTAACCCGTACCCTAACACGTACGCTCACCCTAAACCGTTGTCGTACCCTAACCTGTACCCTAAACCGTCCCCGTCCCCTAACCCTAACCCTAAACGTAACCCTAACCCCAACCCTTACCCGAAGCCTTACCCTCACCCGTCCCCTAATCCTAAACCGCAGGCTAACACTAACCCATACCCTAACATGTACGCTCAACCTAAACCGTTGTCGTACCCTAACCTGTACCCTAAACTGTCCCCGTCCCCTAACCCTAACCCTAACCCTAAGCCTAACCCTAAACCTTACCCTAAGCCTTACCCAAAACCGTCCACTAATCCTAACCCGTACGCTAACACTAACCCGTACACTAACACGTACGCTCACCCTAAACCGTTGTCGTACCCTAACCTGTACCCTAAACGGTCCCCGTCCCCTAACCCTAACCCTAACCCTAACCCTAACCCTTACCCGAAGCCTTACCCTCACCCGTCCCCTAATCCTAGCCTGTACGCTAACTCTAACCCGTACCCTAACACGTACGCTCACCCTACACCGTTGTCGTACACTAACCTCTACCCTAAACCGTCGCCGTCCCCTAACCCTAACCCTAACCCTATCCCTAACCCTAACCCTAACCCTTACCCGAAGCCTTACCCTCACCCGTCCCCTAATCCTAATCCGTACGCTAACACTAACCCGTACCCTAACACGTACGCTCACCCTAAACCGTTCTTGTACCCTAACCTGTACCCTAAACCGTCCCCTTCCCCTAACCCTAACCCTAACCCTAACCCTTACCCGAAGCCTTACCCTCACCCGTCCCCTAATCCTAGCCCGTACGCTAACACTAACCGTACCCTAACACGTACGCTCACCCTAAACGGTTGTCGTACCCTAACCTGTACCCTAAACCGTCCCCGTCCCCTAAACCTAACCCTAACCCTAAACCTAAACCTTACCCGAAGACTTACCCTCAGCCGTCCCCTAATCCTAACCCATACACTAACACTCACCTGTACCCTAACACGTACGCTCACCCTAAACCGTTGTCGTACCCTAACCTGTACCCTACACCGTCCCCGTCCCCTAACCCTAACTCTAACCCTAAGCCTAACCCTTACCCGAAGCCTTACCCTCACCCGTCACCTAATCCTAACCCGTACGCTAACACTAACCCGTACCCTAACACGTACAATCACCCTAAACCGTTGTCGTACCCTAATCTGTACCCTACACCGTCCCTGTCCCCTAACCCTAACCCTAACCCTAACACTAACCCTAACCCTTACCCGAAGCATTACCCTCACCCGTCCACTAATCCTAACCCGTACGCTAACACTAACCCGTACCCTAACACGTACGCTCACCCGAAACCGTTGTCATACCCTAACCTGTACCCTAATCCGTCCCCGTCCCCTAACCCTAAACCTAACCCTAACCCTAACCCTATCCCTTACCCGAAGCCTTACCCTCACCCGTCCCCTAATCCTAACCCGTACGCTAACACTAACCCGTACCCTAACACGTACACTCACCCTAAACCGTTGTCGTACCCTAACCTGTACCCTAAACCGTCCCCGTCCCCTAACCCTAACCCTAACCCTAACCCTTACCCGAAGCCTTACCCTCACCCGTCCCCTAATCCTAACCCGGACGCTAACACTAACCCGTACCCTAACACGTACGCTCACCCTAAACCGTTGTCGTACCCTAACCTGTACCCTAAACCGTCCCCGTCCCCTAACCCTAACCCTAACCCTAACCCTAACCGTAACCCTTACCCGAAGCCTTACCCTCACCCGTCCCCTAATCCTAACCCGGACGCTAACACTAACCCGTACCCTAACACGTACGCTCACCCTAAACCGTTGTCGTACCCTAACCTGTACCCTAAACCGTCCCCGTCCCCTAACCCTAACCCTAACCCTAACCCTAACCCTTACCCAAAGCCTTACCCTCACCCGTCCCCTAATCCTAACCCGTACGCTAACACTAACCCGTACCCTAACACGTACGCTTACCCTAAACCGTTGTCGTACCCTAACCTGTACCCTAAACCGTCCCCGTCCCCTAACCCTAACCCTAACCCTAACCCTTACCCTTACCCGAAGCATTACCCTCACCCGTCCCCTAATCCTAACCCGTACGCTAACACTAACCCGTACCCTAACACGTACGCTCTCCCTAAACCGTTGTCGTACTCTAACCTGTACCCTAAACCGTCCCCGTCCCCTAACCCTAACCCTAACCCTAACCCTAACCCTAACCCTAACCCTTACCCGAAGCCTTACCCTCACCTGTCCCCTAATCCTAGCCCGTACTCTAACACTAACCCGTACCCTAACACGTACGCTCACTTTAAACCGTTGTCGTTCCCTAACCTGTACCCTAAACCGTCCCCATCCACTAACCCTAACCCTAACCCTAACCCTAACCCTTACCCGAAGCCTTACCCTCACCCGTCCCCTAATCCTAACCCGTACGCTAACACTAACCCATACCCTAACACATACGCTCACCCTAAACCGTTCTCGTACCCTAACCTGTACCCTAAACCGTCCCCTTCCCCTAACCCTAACCCTAACCCTAACCCTTACCCGAAGCATTACCCTCACCCGTCCCCTAATCCTAGCCCGTACGCTAACACTAACCCGTACCCTAACACGTACGCTCACCCTAAACCGTTGTCGTACCCTAACCTGTACCCTAAACCGTCCCCGTCCCCTACCCTAACCCTAACCCTAAACCTAACCCTTACCCGAAGCCTTACCCTCACCCGACCCCTAATCCTAACCCGTACGCTAACACTAACCCGTACCCTAACACATACGCTCACCCTAAACCGTTGTCGTACCCTAATCTGTACCCTAAACCGTCCCCATCCCCTAACCCTAACCCTAACCCTAACCCTAACCCTAACCCTTACCCGAAGCCTTACCCTCACCCGTCCCCTAATCCTAAACCGTAGGCTAACACTAACCCGTACCCTAACACATACGCTCACCCTAAACCGTTGTCGTACCCTAACCTGTACCCTAAACCGTCCCCGTCCCCTAACCCTAACCCTAACCCTAAGCCTAACGCTAACCCTTACCCGAAGCCTTACCCTCACCCGTCCCCTAATCCTAACCCGCACGCTAACACTAACCCGTACCCTAATCCTAACCCTTACCCGAAGCCTTACCCGCACCCGTCCCCTAATCCTAACCCGTAAGCTAACACTAACCCGTACCCTAACACGTACGCTCACCCTAAACCGTTGTCGTACCCTAATCTGTACCCTAAACCGTCCCCGTCCCCTAACCCTAACCCTAACCCTAACCCGAAACCTAACCCGAAGCATTACCCTCACCCGTCCAATAATCCTAACCCGTACGCTAACACTAACCCGTACCCTAACACGTACGCACACCCTAAACCGTTGTCGTACCCTAACCTGTACCCTAAACCGGCCGCGTCCCCTAACCCTAACCCTAACCCTAACCCTAACCCTTACCCGAAGCCTTACCCTCACCCGTCCCCTAATCCTAACCCGTACGCTAACACTAACCCGTACCCTAACACGTACGCTCACACTAAACCGTTGTCGTACCCTAACCTGTACCCTAAACCGTCCCTGTCACCTAACCCTAACCCTAACCCTAACCCTAACCCTAACCCTTACCCGAAGCCTTACCCTCACCCGTCCCCTAATCCTAACCCGTACGCTAACCCTAACCCATACCCTAACACGTACGCTCACCCTAAACCGTTGTCGTACCCTAACCTGTACCCTAAACAATCCCCGTCTCCTTACCCTAACCCTAAACCTAACCCTAACCCTTACCCGAAGCCTTACCCGAAGCCTTACCCTCACACGTCCTCTAATCCTAACGCGTACGCTAACACTAACCCGTACCCTAACACGTACGCTCACCCTAAACCGTTGTCGTACCATAACCTGTACCCTAAACCGTCCCCGTCCCCAACCCTAAACCTAACCTTAACCCTAAACCTTACCCGAAGCCTTACCCTCACACGTCCCCTAATCCTAACCCGTACGCTAACACTAACCCGTACCCTAACACGTACGATCACCCTAAACCGTTGTCGTACCCTAACCTGTACCCTAAACCGTCGCCGTCCCCTAACCCTAACCCTAACCCTATCCCTAACCCTAACCCTAACCCTTACCCGAAGCCTTACCCTCACCCGTCACCTAATCCTAATCCTTACGCTAACACTAACCCGTACCCTAACACGTACGCTCACTCTAAACCGTTCTTGTACCCTAACCTGTACCCTAAACCGTCCCCTTCCCCTAACCCTAACCCTAACCCTAACCCTTACCCGAAGCCTTACCCTCACCCGTCCCCTAATCCTAGCCCGTACGCTAACACTAACCGTACCCTAACACGTACGCTCACCCTAAACCGTTGTCGTACCCTAACCTGTACCCTAAACCGTCCCCGTCCCCAAACCTAACCCTAACCCTAAACCTAAACCTTACCCGAAGCCTTACCCTCACCCGTCCCCTAATCCTAACCCGTACGCTAACACTAACCCGTACCCTAAAACGTACGCTCACCCTAAACCGTTGTCGTATCCTAACCTGTACCCTAAACCGTCCCCGTCCCCTAACCCTAACTCTAACCCTAAGCCTAACCCTTACCCGAAGCCTTACCCTCATCCGTCCCCTAATCCTAACCCGTACGCTAACACTAACCCGTACCCTAACACGTACGCTCTCCCTAAACCGTTGTCGTACCCTAACCTGTACCCTAAACCGTACCCGTCCCCTAATCCTAACCCTAACCCTAACCCTAACCCTAACCCTAACCGTTACCCGAAGCCTTACCCTCACCCGTCCCCTAATCCTAATCCGTACGCTAACACTAACCCATACCCTAACACGTACGCTCACCCTAAACCGTTGTGGTACACTAACCTGTACCCTAAACCGTCCCGGTCCCCTAACCCTAACCCTAACCCTAACCCTAACCCTAACCCTTACCCGAAGCCTTACCCTCACCCGTCCCCTAATCCTAACCCGTACGCTAACACTAACCCGTACCCTAACACGTACGCTCACCCTAAACCGTTGTCGTACCCTAACCTGTACCCTAAACCGTCCCCGTCCCCTAACCCTAACCCTAACCCTAACCCTAACCCTTACCCGAAGCCTTACCCTCACCCGTCCCCTAATCCTAACCCGTACGCTAACACTAAACCGTACCGTAACACGTACGCTCACTCTAAACTGTTGTCGTACCCTAAACCGTCCCCGTCCCCTAATCCTAACCCTAACCCTAACCCTAATCCTAACCCTTACCCGAAGCCTTACCCTCACCCGTCCCCTAATCCTAACCCGTACGCTAACACTAACCCGTACCCTAACACGTACGCTCACCCTAAACCGTTGTCGTACCATAACCTGTACCCTAAACCGTCACCATCCCCTAAACCTAACCCTAACCCTAAACCTTACCCGAAGCCTTACCCTCACCCGTCCCCTAATCCTAACCCGTACGCTAACACTAACCCGTACCCTAAAACGTATGGTCACCCTAAACTGTTGTCGTACACTAACCTGAACCCTAAACCGTCCCCTAACCCTAACTCTAACCCTAACCCTAACCCTAACCCTAACCCTTACCCGAAGCCTTACCCTCACCCGTCCCCTAATCCGAACCCGTACGCTAACACTAACCCGTACCCTAACACGTACGCTCACCCTAAACCGTTGTCGTACCCTAACCTGTACCCTAAACCGTCCCCGTCCCCGTCCCCTAACCCTAACCCTAACCCTAACCCTAACCCTAACCCGAAGCCTTACCCTCACCCGTCCCCTAATCCTAACCCGTACGCTAACACTAACCCATACCCTAACACGTACGCTCACCGTAAACCGTTGTCATACCCTAACCTGTACCCTAAACCGTCCCCGTCCCCTAACCCTAACACTAACCCGAACCCTAACCCTTACCCGAAGCCTTACCCTCACCCGTCCCATAATCCTAACCCGTACGCTAACACTAACCCGTACCCTAACACGTATGCTCACCCTAAACCGTTGTCGTTCCCTAACCTGTACCCTAAACCGTCCCGGTCCCCTAAGCCTAACCCTAACCCTAACCCTAACTCTAACCCTTACCCGAAGCCTTACCCTCACCCGTCCCCTAATCCTAACCCGTACGCTAACACTAACCCGTACCCTAACACGTACGCTCACCCTAAAGCGTTGTCGTACCCTAACCTGTACCCTAAACCGTCCCCATCCCCTAACCCTAACCCTAACCCTAACCCTAACCCTAACCCTTACCCGAAGCCTTACCCTCACCCATCCCCTAATCCTAACCCGTACGCTAACACTAACCCGTACCCTAACACGTACGCTCACCCTAAACCGTTGTCGTACCCTAACCTGTACCCTAAACCGTCCCCGTCCCCTAACCCTAACCCTAACCCTAACCCTAACCCTAATCCTTACCCGAAGCCTTACCCTCACCCGTCCCCTAATCCTAACCCGTACGCTAACACTAACCCGTACCCTAACACGTACGCTCACCCTAAACCGTTGTTGTACCCTAACCTGTACCCTAAACCGTCCCCGTCCCCGTACCCTAACCCTAACCCTAACCCTAAACGTAACCCTTACCCGAAGCCTTACCCTCACCCGTCCCCTAATCCTAACCCGTAAGCTAACTCTAACCCGTACCCTAACACGTCCGCTCACCCTAAACCGTTGTCGTACCCTAACCTGTACCCTAAATCTTCCCCGTCCCCTAACCCTAACCCTATCCCTAACCCTAACCCTAACCCTTACCCGAAGCCTTACCCTCACCCGTCCCCTAATCCTAACCCGTACGCTAACACTAACCCGTACCCTAACACGTACGCTCACCCTAAACCGTTGTCGTACCCTAACCTGTACCCTAAACCGTCCCCGTCCCCTAACCCTAACCCTATCCCTAACCCTAACCCTAACCCTAACCCTTACCCGAAGCCTTACCCTCACCCGTCCCCTAATCCTAACCCGTACACTAACACTAAACCGTACCCTAACACGTACGCTCACCCTAAATCGTTGTCGTACCCTAACCTGTACCCTAAACCGTCCCGGTCCCCTAACCCTAACCCGAACCCTAACCCTAACCCTAACCCTTACCCGAAGCCTTACCCTCACCCGTCCCCTAATCCTAGCCCGTACGCTAACACTAACCGGTACCCTAACACGTACGCTCACCCTAAAACGTTGTCGTACCCTAACCTGTACCCTAAACCGTCCCCGTCCCCTAACCCTAACCCTAACCCTAACCCTAACCCTAACCCTTACCCGAAGCCTTACCCTCACCCGTCCCCTAATCCTAACGCGTACGCTAACACTAACCCGTACCCTAACACGTACGCTCACCCTAAACCGTTGTCGTACCCTAACCTGTACCCTAAATCATCCCCGTCCCCTAACCCGAACCCTAACCCTAACCCGAACCCTAACCCTTACCCGAAGCCTTACCCTCACCCGTCCCCTAATCCTAACCCGTACGCTAACACTAACCCATACCCTAACATGTACGCTCACCCTAAACCGTTGTCGTACCCTAACCTGTACCCTAAACCGTCCCCGTCCCCTAACCCTAACCCTAACCCTAACCCTAAGCCTTACCCGAAGCCTTACCCTCACCCGTCCCCTAATCCTAACCCGTACGCTAACACTAACCCGTACCCTAACACGTACGCTCACCCTAAACCGTTGTCGTACCCTAACCTGTACCCTAAACCGTCCCCGTCCCCTAACCCTAACCCTAACCCTAACCCTAACCCTAACCCTTACCCGAAGCCTTACCCTCACCCGTCCCCTAATCCTAACCCGTACGCTAACACTAACCCGTACCCTAACACGTACGCTCACCCTAAACCGTTGTCGTACCCTAACCTGTACCCTAAACCGTACCCGTCCCCTAATCCTAACCCTAACCCTAACCCTAACCCTAACCCTAACCGTTACCCGAAGCCTTACCCTCACCCGTCCCCTAATCCTAACCCGGACGCTAACACTAACCCGTACCCTAACACGTACGCTCACCCTAAACCGTTGTCGTACCCTAACCTGTACCCTAAACCGTCCCCGTCCCCTAACCCTAACCCTAACCCTAACCCTAACCGTAACCATTACCCGAAGCCTTACCCTCACCCGTCCCCTAATCCTAACCCGGACGCTAACACTAACCCGTACCCTAACACGTACGCTCACCCTAAACCGTTGTCGTACCCTAACCTGTACCCTAAACCGTCCCCGTCCCCTAACCCTAACCCTAACCCTAACCCTAACCCTTACCCAAAGCCTTACCCTCACCCGTCCCCTAATCCTAACCCGTACGCTAACACTAACCCGTACCCTAACACGTACGCTTACCCTAAACCGTTGTCGTACCCTAACCTGTACCCTAAACCGTCCCCGTCCCCTAACCCTAACCCTAACCCTAACCCTTACCCTTACCCGAAGCATTACCCTCACCCGTCCCCTAATCCTAACCCGTACGCTAACACTAACCCGTACCCTAACACGTACGCTCTCCCTAAACCGTTGTCGTACTCTAACCTGTACCCTAAACCGTCCCCGTCCCCTAACCCTAACCCTAACCCTAACCCTAACCCTAACCCTAACCCTTACCCGAAGCCTTACCCTCACCTGTCCCCTAATCCTAGCCCGTACTCTAACACTAACCCGTACCCTAACACGTACGCTCACTTTAAACCGTTGTCGTTCCCTAACCTGTACCCTAAACCGTCCCCATCCACTAACCCTAACCCTAACCCTAACCCTAACCCTTACCCGAAGCCTTACCCTCACCCGTCCCCTAATCCTAACCCGTACGCTAACACTAACCCATACCCTAACACATACGCTCACCCTAAACCGTTCTCGTACCCTAACCTGTACCCTAAACCGTCCCCTTCCCCTAACCCTAACCCTAACCCTAACCCTTACCCGAAGCATTACCCTCACCCGTCCCCTAATCCTAGCCCGTACGCTAACACTAACCCGTACCCTAACACGTACGCTCACCCTAAACCGTTGTCGTACCCTAACCTGTACCCTAAACCGTCCCCGTCCCCTACCCTAACCCTAACCCTAAACCTAACCCTTACCCGAAGCCTTACCCTCACCCGACCCCTAATCCTAACCCGTACGCTAACACTAACCCGTACCCTAACACATACGCTCACCCTAAACCGTTGTCGTACCCTAATCTGTACCCTAAACCGTCCCCATCCCCTAACCCTAACCCTAACCCTAACCCTAACCCTAACCCTTACCCGAAGCCTTACCCTCACCCGTCCCCTAATCCTAAACCGTAGGCTAACACTAACCCGTACCCTAACACATACGCTCACCCTAAACCGTTGTCGTACCCTAACCTGTACCCTAAACCGTCCCCGTCCCCTAACCCTAACCCTAACCCTAAGCCTAACGCTAACCCTTACCCGAAGCCTTACCCTCACCCGTCCCCTAATCCTAACCCGCACGCTAACACTAACCCGTACCCTAATCCTAACCCTTACCCGAAGCCTTACCCGCACCCGTCCCCTAATCCTAACCCGTAAGCTAACACTAACCCGTACCCTAACACGTACGCTCACCCTAAACCGTTGTCGTACCCTAATCTGTACCCTAAACCGTCCCCGTCCCCTAACCCTAGCCCTAACCCTAACCCGAAACCTAACCCGAAGCATTACCCTCACCCGTCCAATAATCCTAACCCGTACGCTAACACTAACCCGTACCCTAACACGTACGCACACCCTAAACCGTTGTCGTACCCTAACCTGTACCCTAAACCGGCCGCGTCCCCTAACCCTAACCCTAACCCTAACCCTAACCCTTACCCGAAGCCTTACCCTCACCCGTCCCCTAATCCTAACCCGTACGCTATCACTAACCCGTACCCTAACACGTACGCTCACACTAAACCGTTGTCGTACCCTAACCTGTACCCTAAACAATCCCCGTCTCCTTACCCTAACCCTAAACCTAACCCTAACCCTTACCCGAAGCCTTACCCGAAGCCTTACCCTCACACGTCCTCTAATCCTAACGCGTACGCTAACACTAACCCGTACCCTAACACGTACGCTCACCCTAAACCGTTGTCGTACCATAACCTGTACCCTAAACCGTCCCCGTCCCCAACCCTAAACCTAACCTTAACCCTAAACCTTACCCGAAGCCTTACCCTCACACGTCCCCTAATCCTAACCCGTACGCTAACACTAACCCGTACCCTAACACGTACGATCACCCTAAACCGTTGTCGTACCCTAACCTGTACCCTAAACCGTCGCCGTCCCCTAACCCTAACCCTAACCCTATCCCTAACCCTAACCCTAACCCTTACCCGAAGCCTTACCCTCACCCGTCACCTAATCCTAATCCTTACGCTAACACTAACCCGTACCCTAACACGTACGCTCACTCTAAACCGTTCTTGTACCCTAACCTGTACCCTAAACCGTCCCCTTCCCCTAACCCTAACCCTAACCCTAACCCTTACCCGAAGCCTTACCCTCACCCGTCCCCTAATCCTAGCCCGTACGCTAACACTAACCGTACCCTAACACGTACGCTCACCCTAAACCGTTGTCGTACCCTAACCTGTACCCTAAACCGTCCCCGTCCCCAAACCTAACCCTAACCCTAAACCTAAACCTTACCCGAAGCCTTACCCTCACCCGTCCCCTAATCCTAACCCGTACGCTAACACTAACCCGTACCCTAAAACGTACGCTCACCCTAAACCGTTGTCGTATCCTAACCTGTACCCTAAACCGTCCCCGTCCCCTAACCCTAACTCTAACCCTAAGCCTAACCCTTACCCGAAGCCTTACCCTCATCCGTCCCCTAATCCTAACCCGTACGCTAACACTAACCCGTACCCTAACACGTACGCTCTCCCTAAACCGTTGTCGTACCCTAACCTGTACCCTAAACCGTACCCGTCCCCTAATCCTAACCCTAACCCTAACCCTAACCCTAACCCTAACCGTTACCCGAAGCCTTACCCTCACCCGTCCCCTAATCCTAATCCGTACGCTAACACTAACCCATACCCTAACACGTACGCTCACCCTAAACCGTTGTGGTACACTAACCTGTACCCTAAACCGTCCCGGTCCCCTAACCCTAACCCTAACCCTAACCCTAACCCTAACCCTTACCCGAAGCCTTACCCTCACCCGTCCCCTAATCCTAACCCGTACGCTAACACTAACCCGTACCCTAACACGTACGCTCACCCTAAACCGTTGTCGTACCCTAACCTGTACCCTAAACCGTCCCCGTCCCCTAACCCTAACCCTAACCCTAACCCTAACCCTTACCCGAAGCCTTACCCTCACCCGTCCCCTAATCCTAACCCGTACGCTAACACTAAACCGTACCGTAACACGTACGCTCACTCTAAACTGTTGTCGTACCCTAAACCGTCCCCGTCCCCTAATCCTAACCCTAACCCTAACCCTAATCCTAACCCTTACCCGAAGCCTTACCCTCACCCGTCCCCTAATCCTAACCCGTACGCTAACACTAACCCGTACCCTAACACGTACGCTCACCCTAAACCGTTGTCGTACCATAACCTGTACCCTAAACCGTCACCATCCCCTAAACCTAACCCTAACCCTAAACCTTACCCGAAGCCTTACCCTCACCCGTCCCCTAATCCTAACCCGTACGCTAACACTAACCCGTACCCTAAAACGTATGGTCACCCTAAACTGTTGTCGTACACTAACCTGAACCCTAAACCGTCCCCTAACCCTAACTCTAACCCTAACCCTAACCCTAACCCTAACCCTTACCCGAAGCCTTACCCTCACCCGTCCCCTAATCCGAACCCGTACGCTAACACTAACCCGTACCCTAACACGTACGCTCACCCTAAACCGTTGTCGTACCCTAACCTGTACCCTAAACCGTCCCCGTCCCCGTCCCCTAACCCTAACCCTAACCCTAACCCTAACCCTAACCCGAAGCCTTACCCTCACCCGTCCCCTAATCCTAACCCGTACGCTAACACTAACCCATACCCTAACACGTACGCTCACCGTAAACCGTTGTCATACCCTAACCTGTACCCTAAACCGTCCCCGTCCCCTAACCCTAACACTAACCCGAACCCTAACCCTTACCCGAAGCCTTACCCTCACCCGTCCCATAATCCTAACCCGTACGCTAACACTAACCCGTACCCTAACACGTATGCTCACCCTAAACCGTTGTCGTTCCCTAACCTGTACCCTAAACCGTCCCGGTCCCCTAAGCCTAACCCTAACCCTAACCCTAACTCTAACCCTTACCCGAAGCCTTACCCTCACCCGTCCCCTAATCCTAACCCGTACGCTAACACTAACCCGTACCCTAACACGTACGCTCACCCTAAAGCGTTGTCGTACCCTAACCTGTACCCTAAACCGTCCCCATCCCCTAACCCTAACCCTAACCCTAACCCTAACCCTAACCCTTACCCGAAGCCTTACCCTCACCCATCCCCTAATCCTAACCCGTACGCTAACACTAACCCGTACCCTAACACGTACGCTCACCCTAAACCGTTGTCGTACCCTAACCTGTACCCTAAACCGTCCCCGTCCCCTAACCCTAACCCTAACCCTAACCCTAACCCTAATCCTTACCCGAAGCCTTACCCTCACCCGTCCCCTAATCCTAACCCGTACGCTAACACTAACCCGTACCCTAACACGTACGCTCACCCTAAACCGTTGTTGTACCCTAACCTGTACCCTAAACCGTCCCCGTCCCCGTACCCTAACCCTAACCCTAACCCTAAACGTAACCCTTACCCGAAGCCTTACCCTCACCCGTCCCCTAATCCTAACCCGTAAGCTAACTCTAACCCGTACCCTAACACGTCCGCTCACCCTAAACCGTTGTCGTACCCTAACCTGTACCCTAAATCTTCCCCGTCCCCTAACCCTAACCCTATCCCTAACCCTAACCCTAACCCTTACCCGAAGCCTTACCCTCACCCGTCCCCTAATCCTAACCCGTACGCTAACACTAACCCGTACCCTAACACGTACGCTCACCCTAAACCGTTGTCGTACCCTAACCTGTACCCTAAACCGTCCCCGTCCCCTAACCCTAACCCTATCCCTAACCCTAACCCTAACCCTAACCCTTACCCGAAGCCTTACCCTCACCCGTCCCCTAATCCTAACCCGTACACTAACACTAAACCGTACCCTAACACGTACGCTCACCCTAAATCGTTGTCGTACCCTAACCTGTACCCTAAACCGTCCCGGTCCCCTAACCCTAACCCGAACCCTAACCCTAACCCTAACCCTTACCCGAAGCCTTACCCTCACCCGTCCCCTAATCCTAGCCCGTACGCTAACACTAACCGGTACCCTAACACGTACGCTCACCCTAAAACGTTGTCGTACCCTAACCTGTACCCTAAACCGTCCCCGTCCCCTAACCCTAACCCTAACCCTAACCCTAACCCTAACCCTTACCCGAAGCCTTACCCTCACCCGTCCCCTAATCCTAACGCGTACGCTAACACTAACCCGTACCCTAACACGTACGCTCACCCTAAACCGTTGTCGTACCCTAACCTGTACCCTAAATCATCCCCGTCCCCTAACCCGAACCCTAACCCTAACCCGAACCCTAACCCTTACCCGAAGCCTTACCCTCACCCGTCCCCTAATCCTAACCCGTACGCTAACACTAACCCATACCCTAACATGTACGCTCACCCTAAACCGTTGTCGTACCCTAACCTGTACCCTAAACCGTCCCCGTCCCCTAACCCTAACCCTAACCCTAACCCTAAGCCTTACCCGAAGCCTTACCCTCACCCGTCCCCTAATCCTAACCCGTACGCTAACACTAACCCGTACCCTAACACGTACGCTCACCCTAAACCGTTGTCGTACCCTAACCTGTACCCTAAACCGTCCCCGTCCCCTAACCCTAACCCTAACCCTAACCCTAACCCTAACCCTTACCCGAAGCCTTACCCTCACCCGTCCCCTAATCCTAACCCGTACGCTAACACTAACCCGTACCCTAACACGTACGCTCACCCTAAACCGTTGTCGTACCCTAACCTGTACCCTAAACCGTACCCGTCCCCTAATCCTAACCCTAACCCTAACCCTAACCCTAACCCTAACCGTTACCCGAAGCCTTACCCTCACCCGTCCCCTAATCCTAACCCGGACGCTAACACTAACCCGTACCCTAACACGTACGCTCACCCTAAACCGTTGTCGTACCCTAACCTGTACCCTAAACCGTCCCCGTCCCCTAACCCTAACCCTAACCCTAACCCTAACCGTAACCATTACCCGAAGCCTTACCCTCACCCGTCCCCTAATCCTAACCCGGACGCTAACACTAACCCGTACCCTAACACGTACGCTCACCCTAAACCGTTGTCGTACCCTAACCTGTACCCTAAACCGTCCCCGTCCCCTAACCCTAACCCTAACCCTAACCCTAACCCTTACCCAAAGCCTTACCCTCACCCGTCCCCTAATCCTAACCCGTACGCTAACACTAACCCGTACCCTAACACGTACGCTTACCCTAAACCGTTGTCGTACCCTAACCTGTACCCTAAACCGTCCCCGTCCCCTAACCCTAACCCTAACCCTAACCCTTACCCTTACCCGAAGCATTACCCTCACCCGTCCCCTAATCCTAACCCGTACGCTAACACTAACCCGTACCCTAACACGTACGCTCTCCCTAAACCGTTGTCGTACTCTAACCTGTACCCTAAACCGTCCCCGTCCCCTAACCCTAACCCTAACCCTAACCCTAACCCTAACCCTAACCCTTACCCGAAGCCTTACCCTCACCTGTCCCCTAATCCTAGCCCGTACTCTAACACTAACCCGTACCCTAACACGTACGCTCACTTTAAACCGTTGTCGTTCCCTAACCTGTACCCTAAACCGTCCCCATCCACTAACCCTAACCCTAACCCTAACCCTAACCCTTACCCGAAGCCTTACCCTCACCCGTCCCCTAATCCTAACCCGTACGCTAACACTAACCCATACCCTAACACATACGCTCACCCTAAACCGTTCTCGTACCCTAACCTGTACCCTAAACCGTCCCCTTCCCCTAACCCTAACCCTAACCCTAACCCTTACCCGAAGCATTACCCTCACCCGTCCCCTAATCCTAGCCCGTACGCTAACACTAACCCGTACCCTAACACGTACGCTCACCCTAAACCGTTGTCGTACCCTAACCTGTACCCTAAACCGTCCCCGTCCCCTACCCTAACCCTAACCCTAAACCTAACCCTTACCCGAAGCCTTACCCTCACCCGACCCCTAATCCTAACCCGTACGCTAACACTAACCCGTACCCTAACACATACGCTCACCCTAAACCGTTGTCGTACCCTAATCTGTACCCTAAACCGTCCCCATCCCCTAACCCTAACCCTAACCCTAACCCTAACCCTAACCCTTACCCGAAGCCTTACCCTCACCCGTCCCCTAATCCTAAACCGTAGGCTAACACTAACCCGTACCCTAACACATACGCTCACCCTAAACCGTTGTCGTACCCTAACCTGTACCCTAAACCGTCCCCGTCCCCTAACCCTAACCCTAACCCTAAGCCTAACGCTAACCCTTACCCGAAGCCTTACCCTCACCCGTCCCCTAATCCTAACCCGCACGCTAACACTAACCCGTACCCTAATCCTAACCCTTACCCGAAGCCTTACCCGCACCCGTCCCCTAATCCTAACCCGTAAGCTAACACTAACCCGTACCCTAACACGTACGCTCACCCTAAACCGTTGTCGTACCCTAATCTGTACCCTAAACCGTCCCCGTCCCCTAACCCTAGCCCTAACCCTAACCCGAAACCTAACCCGAAGCATTACCCTCACCCGTCCAATAATCCTAACCCGTACGCTAACACTAACCCGTACCCTAACACGTACGCACACCCTAAACCGTTGTCGTACCCTAACCTGTACCCTAAACCGGCCGCGTCCCCTAACCCTAACCCTAACCCTAACCCTAACCCTTACCCGAAGCCTTACCCTCACCCGTCCCCTAATCCTAACCCGTACGCTATCACTAACCCGTACCCTAACACGTACGCTCACACTAAACCGTTGTCGTACCCTAACCTGTACCCTAAACCGTCCCTGTCACCTAACCCTAACCCTAACCCTAACCCTAACCCTAACCCTTACCCGAAGCCTTACCCTCACCCGTCCCCTAATCCTAACCCGTACGCTAACCCTAACCCATACCCTAACACGTACGCTCACCCTAAACCGTTGTCGTACCCTAACCTGTACCCTAAACAATCCCCGTCTCCTTACCCTAACCCTAAACCTAACCCTAACCCTTACCCGAAGCCTTACCCGAAGCCTTACCCTCACACGTCCTCTAATCCTAACGCGTACGCTAACACTAACCCGTACCCTAACACGTACGCTCACCCTAAACCGTTGTCGTACCATAACCTGTACCCTAAACCGTCCCCGTCCCCTAACCCTAAACCTAACCTTAACCCTAAACCTTACCCGAAGCCTTACCCTCACACGTCCCCTAATCCTAACCCGTACGCTAACACTAACCTGTACCCTAACACGTACGATCACCCTAAACCGTTGTCGTACCCTAACCTGTACCCTAAACCGTCGCCGTCCCCTAACCCTAACCCTAACCCTATCCCTAACCCTAACCCTAACCCTTACCCGAAGCCTTACCCTCACCCGTCACCTAATCCTAATCCTTACGCTAACACTAACCCGTACCCTAACACGTACGCTCACTCTTAACCGTTCTTGTACCCTAACCTGTACCCTAAACCGTCCCCTTCCCCTAACCCTAACCCTAACCCTAACCCTTACCCGAAGCCTTACCCTCACCCGTCCCCTAATCCTAGCCCGTACGCTAACACTAACCGTACCCTAACACGTACGCTCACCCTAAACCGTTGTCGTACCCTAACCTGTACCCTAAACCGTCCCCGTCCCCAAACCTAACCCTAACCCTAAACCTAAACCTTACCCGAAGCCTTACCCTCACCCGTCCCCTAATCCTAACCCGTACGCTAACACTAACCCGTACCCTAACACGTACGCTCACCCTAAACCGTTGTCGTATCCTAACCTGTACCCTAAACCGTCCCAATCCCCTAACCCTAACTCTAACCCTAAGCCTAACCCTTACCCGAAGCCTTACCCTCATCCGTCCCCTAATCCTAACCCGTACGCTAACACTAACCCGTACCCTAACACGTACGCTCACCCTAAACCGTTGTCGTACCCTAACCTGTACCCTAAACCGTACCCGTCCCCTAATCCTAACCCTAACCCTAACCCTAACCCTAACCCTAACCGTTACCCGAAGCCTTACCCTCACCCGTCCCCTAATCCTAATCCGTACGCTAACACTAACCCATACCCTAACACGTACGCTCACCCTAAACCGTTGTGGTACACTAACCTGTACCCTAAACCGTCCCGGTCCCCTAACCCTAACCCTAACCCTAACCCTAACCCTAACCCTTACCCGAAGCCTTACCCTCACCCGTCCCCTAATCCTAACCCGTACGCTAACACTAACCCGTACCCTAACACGTACGCTCACCCTAAACCGTTGTCGTACCCTAACCTGTACCCTAAACCGTCCCCGTCCCCTAACCCTAACCCTAACCCTAACCCTAACCCTTACCCGAAGCCTTACCCTCACCCGTCCCCTAATCCTAACCCGTACGCTAACACTAAACCGTACCGTAACACGTACGCTCACTCTAAACTGTTGTCGTACCCTAAACCGTCCCCGTCCCCTAATCCTAACCCTAACCCTAACCCTAATCCTAACCCTTACCCGAAGCCTTACCCTCACCCGTCCCCTAATCCTAACCCGTACGCTAACACTAACCCGTACCCTAACACGTACGCTCACCCTAAACCGTTGTCGTACCATAACCTGTACCCTAAACCGTCACCATCCCCTAAACCTAACCCTAACCCTAAACCTTACCCGAAGCCTTACCCTCACCCGTCCCCTAATCCTAACCCGTACGCTAACACTAACCCGTACCCTAAAACGTATGGTCACCCTAAACTGTTGTCGTACACTAACCTGAACCCTAAACCGTCCCCTAACCCTAACCCTAACCCTAACCCTAACCCTATCCCTAACCCTTACCCGAAGCCTTACCCTCACCCGTCCCCTAATCCGAACCCGTACGCTAACACTAACCCGTACCCTAACACGTACGCTCACCCTAAACCGTTGTCGTACCCTAACCTGTACCCTAAACCGTCCCCGTCCCCGTCCCCTAACCCTAACCCTAACCCTAACCCTAACCCTAACCCGAAGCCTTACCCTCACCCGTCCCCTAATCCTAACCCGTACGCTAACACTAACCCATACCCTAACACGTACGCTCACCGTAAACCGTTGTCATACCCTAACCTGTACCCTAAACCGTCCCCGTCCCCTAACCCTAACACTAACCCGAACCCTAACCCTTACCCGAAGCCTTACCCTCACCCGTCCCATAATCCTAACCCGTACGCTAACACTAACCCGTACCCTAACACGTATGCTCACCCTAAACCGTTGTCGTACCCTAACCTGTACCCTAAACCGTCCCGGTCCCCTAAGCCTAACCCTAACCCTAACCCTAACTCTAACCCTTACCCGAAGCCTTACCCTCACCCGTCCCCTAATCCTAACCCGTACGCTAACACTAACCCGTACCCTAACACGTACGCTCACCCTAAAGCGTTGTCGTACCCTAACCTGTACCCTAAACCGTCCCCATCCCCTAACCCTAACCCTCACCCTAACCCTAACCCTAACCCTTACCCGAAGCCTTACCCTCACCCATCCCCTAATCCTAACCCGTACGCTAACACTAACCCGTACCCTAACACGTACGCTCACCCTAAACCGTTGTCGTACCCTAACCTGTACCCTAAACCGTCCCCGTCCCCTAACCCTAACCCTAACCCTAACCCTAACCCTAATCCTTACCCGAAGCCTTACCCTCACCCGTCCCCTAATCCTAACCCGTACGCTAACACTAACCCGTACCCTAACACGTACGCTCACCCTAAACCGTTGTCGTACCCTAACCTGTACTCTAAACCGTCCCCGTCCCCGTACCCTAACCCTAACCCTAACCCTAAACGTAACCCTTACCCGAATCCTTACCCTCACCCGTCCCCTAATCCTAACCCGTAAGCTAACTCTAACCCGTACCCTAACACGTCCGCTCACCCTAAACCGTTGTCGTACCCTAACCTGTACCCTAAATCTTCCCCGTCCCCTAACCCTAACCCTATCCCTAACCCTAACCCTAACCCTTACCCGAAGCCTTACCCTCACCCGTCCCCTAATCCTAACCCGTACGCTAACACTAACCCGTACCCTAACACGTACGCTCACCCTAAACCGTTGTCGTACCCTAACCTGTACCCTAAACCGTCCCCGTCCCCTAACCCTAACCCTATCCCTAACCCTAACCCTAACCCTAACCCTTACCCGAAGCCTTACCCTCACCCGTCCCCTAATCCTAACCCGTACACTAACACTAAACCGTACCCTAACACGTACGCTCACCCTAAATCGTTGTCGTACCCTAACCTGTACCCTAAACCGTCCCGGTCCCCTAACCCTAACCCGAACCCTAACCCTAACCCTAACCCTTACCCGAAGCCTTACCCTCACCCGTCCCCTAATCCTAGCCCGTACGCTAACACTAACCGGTACCCTAACACGTACGCTCACCCTAAAACGTTGTCGTACCCTAACCTGTACCCTAAACCGTCCCCGTCCCCTAACCCTAACCCTAACCCTAACCCTAACCCTAACCCTTACCCGAAGCCTTACCCTCACCCGTCCCCTAATCCTAACGCGTACGCTAACACTAACCCGTACCCTAACACGTACGCTCACCCTAAACAGTTGTCGTACCCTAACCTGTACCCTAAATCATCCCCGTCCCCTAACCCGAACCCTAACCCTAACCCGAACCCTAACCCTTACCCGAAGCCTTACCCTCACCCGTCCCCTAATCCTAACCCGTACGCTAACACTAACCCATACCCTAACATGTACGCTCACCCTAAACCGTTGTCGTACCCTAACCTGTACCCTAAACCGTCCCCGTCCCCTAACCCTAACCCTAACCCTAACACCTAAGCCTTACCCGAAGCCTTACCCTCACCCGTCCCCTAATCCTAACCCGTACGCTAACACTAACCCGTACCCTAACACGTACGCTCACCCTAAACCGTTGTCGTACCCTAACCTGTACCCTAAACCGTCCCCGTCCCCTAACCCTAACCCTAACCCTAACCCTAACCCTAACCCTTACCCGAAGCCTTACCCTCACCCGTCCCCTAATCCTAACCCGTACGCTAACACTAACCCGTACCCTAACACGTACGCTCACCCGAAACCGTTGTCGTACCCTAACCTGTACCCTAAACCGTCACGGTCCGCTAACCCTAACCCTAACCCTAACCCTAACCCTAACCCTTACCCGAAGCCTTACCCTCACCCGTCCCCTAATCCTAACCCGTACGCTAACACTAACCCGTACCCTAACACGTACGCTCACCCTAAACCGTTGTCGTACCCTAACCTGTACCCTAAACCGTACCCGTCCCCTAATCCTAACCCTAACCCTAACCCTAACCCTAACCCTAACCGTTACCCGAAGCCTTACCCTCACCCGTCCCCTATTCCTAACCCGTACGCTAACACTAACCCATACCCTAACACGTACGCTCACCCTAAACCATTGTCGTACCCTAACCTGTACCCTAAACCGTCCCCGTCCCCTAACCCTAACCCTAACCCTAACCCTAACCCTAACCCTTACCCGAAGCCTTACCCTCACCCGTCCCCTAATCCTAACCCGTACGCTAACACTAACCCGTACCCTAACACGTACGCTCACCCTAAACCGTTGTCGTACCCTAACCTGTACCCTAAACCGTCCCCGTCCCCTAACCCTAACCCTAACCCTAACCCTAAACCTATCCCTTACCCGAAGCCTTACCCTCACCCGTCCCCTAATCCTAACCCTTACGCTAACACTAACCCGTACCCTAACACGTACGCTCACCCTAAACCGTTGTCGTACCCTAACCTGTACCCTAAACCGTCCCCGTCCCCTAAGCCTAACCCTAACCCTAACCCTAACCCTTACCCGAAGCCTTACCCTCACCCGTCCCCTAATCCTAACCCATACGCTAACACTAACCCGTACCCTAACACGTACGCTCACCCTAAACTGTTGTCGTACCCTAACCTGTACCCTAAACCGTCCCCGTCTCCTAACCCTAACCCTAACCCTAACCCTAACCCTTACCCGAAGCCTTACCCTCACCCGTCCCCTAATCCTAACCCGTACGCTAACACTAACCCGTACCCTAACACGTACGCTCACCCGAAACCGTTGTCGTACCCTAACCTGTACCCTAAACCGTCCCCGTCCCCTAACCCTAACCCTAACACTAACCCTAACCCTAACCCTTAGCCGAAGCCTTACCCTCACCCGTCCCCTAATCCTAACCCGTACGCTAACACTAACCCGTACCCTAACACGTACGCTCTCCCTAAACCGTTGTCGTACCCTAAGCTGTACCCTAAACCGTCCCCGTCCCCTAACCCTAACCCTAACCCTAACCCCAACCCTAACCCTTACCCGAAGCCTTACCCTCACCCGTCCCCTAATCCTAACCCGTACGCTAACACTAACCCGTACCCTAACACGTACGCTCACCCTAAACCGTTGTCGTACCCTAACCTGTACCCTAAAGCGTCCCCGTCCCCTAACCCTAACCCTAAGCCTAACCCTAACCCTTACCCGAAGCCTTACCCTCACCCGTCCCCTTATCCTAACCCGTACGCTAACACTAACCCGTACCCTAACACGTACGCTCACCCTAAACTGTTGTCGTACACTAACCTGTACCCTAAACCGTCCCCGTCCCCGTCCCCTAACCCTAACCCTAACCCTAACACTTACCCGAAGCCTTACCCTCACCCATCCCCTAATCCTAACCCATACGCCAACACTAACCCGTACCCTAACACGTACGCTCACCCTAAACCGTTGTCGTACCCTAACCTGTACCCTAAACCGTCCCCGTCCCCGTCCCCTAACCCTAACCCTAACCCTAACCCTAAGCCTTACCCGAAGCCTTACCCTCACACGTCCCCTAATCCTAACCCGTACGCTAACACTAACCCGTACCCTAACACGTACGCTCATCCTAAACCGTTGTCGTACCATAACCTGTACCCTAAACCGTCCCCGTCCCCGTTCCCTAACCCTAACCCTAACCCTAACCCTAACCCTTACCCGAAGCCTTACCCTCACCCGTCCCCTAATCCTAACCCGTACGCTAACACTAACCCGTACCCTAACACGTACGCTCACCCTAAACCGTCGTCGTACCCTAACCTGTACCCTAAACCGTCCCCGTCCCCTAACCCTAACCATAACACTAACCCTAACCCTTACCCGAAGCCTTACACTCACCCGTCCCCTAATCCTAACCCGTACGCTAACAATAACCCGTACCCTAACACGTACGCTCACCCTAAACCGTTTTCGTACCCTAAACCGTCCCCGTCCCCGTCCCCTAACCCTAACCCTAACCCTAACCCTAACCCTAACCCTAACCCTAACCCGAAGCCTTACCCTCACCCGTCCCCTAATCCTAACCCGTACGCTAACACTAACCCGTACCCTAACACGTACGCTCACCCTGAACCGTTGTCATACCCTAACCTGTACCCTAAACCGTCCCCATCCCCTAACACTAACCTTAACCCTAACCCTAACCCTTACCCGAAGCCTTACCCTCACCCGTCCCCTAATCCTAACCCGTACGCTTACACTAACCCTTACCCTAACACGTACGCTCACCCTAAACCGTTGTCGTACACTAACCTGTACCCTAAACCGTTCCCGTCCCCTAACCCTAACCCTAACCCTAACCCTAACCCTTACCCGAAGCCTTAACCTCACCCGTCCCCTAATCCTAACCCGTACGCTAACACTAACCCGTACCCTAACACGTACGTTCACCCTAAACCCTTGTCGTACACTAACCTGTACCCTAAACCGTCCCCGTCCCCTAACCCTAACCCTAAACCTAACCCTAACCCTAACCCTTACCCGAAGCCTTACCCTCACCCGTCCCCTAATCCTAACCCGTACGCTAACACTAACCCATACCCTAACACGTACGGTCACCCTAAACCGTTGTCGTACCCTAACCTGTACCCTAAACCGTCCCCGTCATCGTCCCCGTCCCTGTCCCCTAACCCTAACCCTAACCCTAACCCTAACCCGAAGCCTTACCCTCACCCGTTCCCTAATCCTAACCCGTACGCTAACACTAACCCGTACCCTAACACGTACGCTCACCCTAAACCGTTGTCGTACACTAACCTGTACCCTAAACCGTCCCCGTCCCCTAACCCTAACCCTAACCCTAACCCTAACCCTAAGCCTTACCCGAAGCCTTACCCTCACACGTCCCCTAATCCTAACCCGTACGCTAACACTAACCCGTACCCTAACACGTACGCTCATCCTAAACCGTTGTCGTACCATAACCTGTACCCTAAACCGTCCCCATCCCCGTCCCCTAACCCTAACCCTAACCCTAACCCTAACCCTAACCCTTACCCGAAGCCTTACCCTCACCCGTCCCCTAATCCTAACCCGTACGCTAACACTTACCCGTACCCTAACACGTACGCTCAACCTAAACCGTCGTCGTACCCTAACCTGTACCCTAAACCGTCCCCGTCCCCTAACCCTAACCATAACACTAACCCTAACCCTTACCCGAAGCCTTACACTCACCCGTCCCCTAATCCTAACCCGTACGCTAACACTAACCCGTACCCTAACACGTACGCTCACCCTAAACCGTTTTCGTACCCTAAACCGTCCCCGTCCCCGTCCCCGTCCCCGTCCCCTAACCCTAACCCTAACCCTAACCCTAACCCTTACCCGAAGCCTTACACTCACCCGTCCCCTAATCCTAACCCATTCGCTAACACTAACTCGTACCCTAACACGTACGCTCACACTAAACCGTCGTCGTACCCTAACCTGTACCCTAAACCGTCCCCGTCCCATAACCCTAACCCTAACCCTAACCATTACCCGAAGCCTTACCCTCACCCGTCCCCTAATCCTAACCCGTACGCTAACACTAACCCGTACCCTAACACGTACGTTCACCCTAAAACCTTGTCGTACACTAAACTGTACCCTAAACCGTCCCCGTCCCCTAACCCTATCCCTAAACCTAACCCTAACCCTAACCCTTACCCGAAGCCTTACCCTCACCCGTCCCCTAATCCTAACCCGTACGCTAACACTAACCCGTACCCTAACACGTACGCTCACCCTAAACCGTTGTCGTACCCTAACCTGTACCCTAAACCGTCCCTGTCATCGTCCCCGTCCCCTAACCCTAACCCTAACCCTAACCCTTACCCGAAGCCTTACCCTCACCCGTCCCCTAATCCTAACCCGTACGCTAACACTAACCCGTACCCTAACACGTACGCTCACCCTAAACCGTTGTCGTACCCTAACCTGTACCCTAAACCGTCCCCGTCCCCTAACCCTAACCCTAAACCTATCCCTTACCCGAAGCCTTACCCTCACCCGTCCCCTAATCCTAACCCTTACGCTAACACTAAACCGTACCCTAACACGTACGCTCACCCTAAACCGTTGTCGTACCCTAACCTGTACCCTAAACCGTCCCCGTCGCCTAGCCCTAACCCTAACCCTAACCCTAACCCTAACCCTAACCCTAACCTTTACCCGAAGCCTTACCCTCACCCGTCCCCTAATCCTAACCCGTACGCTAACACTAACCCGTACCCTAACACGTACGCTCACCCTAAACCGTTGTCGTACCCTAACCTGTACCCTAAACCGTCCCCGTCCCCTAACCCTAACCCTAACCCTAACCCTAACCCTAACCCTTACCCGAAGCCTTACCCTCACCCGTCCCCTAATCCTAACCCGTACGCTAACACTAACCCGTACCCTAACACGTACGCTCACCCTAAACCGTTGTCGTAACCTAACCTGTACCCTAAACCGTCCCCGTCCCCGTCCCCTAACCCTAAACCTAACCCTAACACTAACCCTTACCCGAAGCCTTACCCTCACCCGTCCCCTACTCCTAACCCGTACGCTAACACTAACCCGTACCCTAACACGTACGCTCACCCTAAACCGTTGTCGTACCCTAACCTGTACCCTAAACCGTCCCGGTCCCCTAACCCTAACCCTAATCCTAACCCTAACCCTAACACTTACCCGAAGCCTTACCCTCACCCGTCCCCTAATCCTAACCCGTACGCTAACACTAACCCGTACCCTAACACGTACGCTCACCCTAAACCGTTGTCGTAACCTAAACTGTACCCTAAACCGTCCCCTTCCCCGTCCCCTAACCCTAACCCTAACCCTAACACTAACCCTTGCCCGAAGCCTTACCCTCACCCGTACGCTAACACTAACCCGTACCCTAACACGTACGCTCACAGTAAACCGTTGTCGTGCCCTAACCTGTACCCTAAACCGTCCCCGTCCCCTCACCCTAACCCTAACCCTAACCCTAACCCTAACCCTAACCCTTACCCGAAGCTTTACCCTCACCCGTCCCCTAATCCTAACCCGTACGCTAACACTAACCCGTACCCTAACACGTACGCTCACCCTAAACTGTTGTCGTACCCTAACCTGTACCCTAAACCGTCCCCGTCCCCTAACCCTAACCCTAACCCTAACCCTAACCCTAACCCTTACCCGAAGCCTTACCCTCACCCGTCCCCTAATCCTAACCCGTACGCTAACACTAACCCGTACCCTAACACGTACGCTCACCCTAAACCGTTGTCGTACCCTAACCTGTACCCTAAAGCGTCCCCGTCCCCTAACCCTAACCCTAACCCTAACCCTAACCCTAAACCTTACCCGAAGCCTTACCCTCACCCGTCCCCTAATCCTAACCCGTACGCTAACACTAACCCGTACCCTAACACGTACGCTCACCCTAAACCGTTGTCGTACCCTAACCTGTACCCTAAATCGTCCCCGTCCCCTAACCCTAACCCTAACCCTAACCCTAACCCTAACCCTTACCCGAAGCCTTACCCTCACCCGTCCCCTAATCCTAACCCGTACGCTAACACTAACCCGTACCCTAACACGTACGCTCACCCTAAACCGTTGTCGTACCCTAACCTGTACCCTAAACCGTCCCGCTCCCATAACCCTAACCCTAACCCTAACCCTAACCCTAACCCTTACCCAAAGCCTTACCCTCACCCGTCCCCTAATCCTAACCCGTACGCTAACACTAACCCGTACCCTAACACGTACGCTCACCCTAAACCGTTGACGTACCCTAAACTGTACCCTAAACCGTCCCCGTCCCCTAACCCTATCCCTAACCCTAACCCTAACCCTTACCCGAAGTCTTACCCTCACCCGTCCCCTAATCCTAACCCGTACGCTAACACTAACCCGTACCCTAACACGTACGCTCACCCTAAACCGTTGTCGTAACTTAACCTGTACCCTAAACCGTCCCCGTCCCCGTCCCCTAACCCTAACCCTAACCCTAACACTAACCCTTACCCGAAGCCTTACACTCACCCGTCCCCTACTCCTAACCCGTACGCTAACACTAACCCTTACCCTAACACGTACGCTCACCCGAATCCGTTGTCGTACCCTAACCTGTACCCTAAACCGTCCCCGTCCCCTAACCTTAACCCTAACACTAACCCTAACCCTAACCCTTACCCGAAGCCTTACCCTCACCCGTCCCCTAATCCTAACCCGTACGCTAACACTAACCCGTACCCTAACACGTACGTTCACCCTAAAACCTTGTCGTACACTAAACTGTACCCTAAACCGTCCCCGTCCGCTAACCCTAACCCTAAACCTAACCCTAACCCTAACCCTTACCCGAAGCCTTACCCTCACCCGTCCACTAATCCTAACCCGTACGCTAACACTAACCCGTACCCTAACACGTACGCTCACCCTAAACCGTTGTCGTACCCTAACCTGTACCCTAAACCGTCCCCGTCATCGTCCCCGTCCCCTAACCCTAACCCTAACCCTAACCCTAACCCTTACCCGAAGCCTTACCCTCACCCGTCCCCTAATCCTAACCCGTACGCTAACACTAACCCGTACCCTAACACGTACGCTCACCCTAAACCGTTGTCGTACACTAACCTGTAACCTAAACCGTCCCCGTCCCCTAACCCTAACCCTAACCCTAACCCTAACCCTAATCCTTACCCGAGGCCTTACCCTCACCCGTCACCTAATCCTAACCCGTACGCTAACACTAAACCGTACCCTAACACGTACGCTCACCCTAAACCGTTTTCGTACCCTAACCTGTACCCTAAACCGTCCCCGTCCCCTAACCCTAACCCTAACCTTAACCTTAACCCTTACCCAAAGCCTTACCCTCAACCGTCCCCTAATCCTGACCCATACGCTAACACTAACCCGTACCCTAACACGTACGCTCACCCTAAACCGTTGTCGTACCCTAACCTGTACCCTAAACCATCCCCGTCCCCGTCCCCGTCCCCGTCCCCTAACCCTAACCCTAACACTTACCCGAAGCCTTACCCTCACCCGTCCCCTAATCCTAACCCGTACGCTAACACTAACCCGTACCCTAACACGTACGCTCACCCTAAACCGTTGTCTTACCCTAACCTGTACCCTAAACCGTCCCCGTCCCCTAAACCTAACCCTAACCCTAACCCTAACCCTAACCCTTACCCGAAGCCTTACCCTCACCCGTCCCCTAATCCTAACACGTACGCTAACACTAACCCGTACCCTAACACGTACGCTCACCCTAAACCGTTGTCGTACCCTAACCTGTACCCTAAACCGTCCCCGTACCCTAAACCTAACCCTAAACCTATCCCTTACCCGAAGCCTTACCCTCACCCGTCCCCTAATCCTAACCCTTACGCTAACACTAACCCGTACCCTAACACGTACGCTCACCCTAAACCGTTGTCGTAACCTAAACTGTACCCTAAACCGTCCCCTTCCCCGTCCCCTAACCCTAACCCTAACCCTAACACTAACCCTTGCCCGAAGCCTTACCCTCACCCGTACGCTAACACTAACCCGTACCCTAACACGTACGCTCACCCTAAACCGTTGTCGTACCCTAACCTGTACCCTAAACCGTCCCCGTCCCCTCACCCTAACCCTAACCCTAACCCTAACCCTAACCCTAACCCTTACCCGAAGCTTTACCCTCACCCGTCCCCTAATCCTAACCCGTACGCTAACACTAACCCGTACCCTAACACGTACGCTCACCCTAAACTGTTGTCGTACCCTAACCTGTACCCTAAACCGTCCCCGTCCCCTAACCCTAACCCTAACCCTAACCCTAACCCTAACCCTTACCCGAAGCCTTACCCTCACCCGTCCCCTAATCCTAACCCGTACGCTAACACTAACCCGTACCCTAACACGTACGCTCACCCTAAACCGTTGTCGTACCCTAACCTGTACCCTAAAGCGTCCCCGTCCCCTAACCCTAACCCTAACCCTAACCCTAACCCTAACCCTTACCCGAAGCCTTACCCTCACCCGTCCCCTAATCCTAACCCGTACGCTAACACTAACCCGTACCCTAACACGTACGCTCACCCTAAACCGTTGTCGTACCCTAACCTGTACCCTAAACCGTCCCCGTCCCCTAACCCTAACCCTAACCCTAACCCTAACCCTAACCCTTACCCGAAGCCTTACCCTCACCCGTCCCCTAATCCTAACCCGTACGCTAACACTAACCCGTACCCTAACACGTACGCTCACCCTAAACCGTTGTCGTACCCTAACCTGTACCCTAAACCGTCCCGCTCCCATAACCCTAACCCTAACCCTAACCCTAACCCTAACCCTTACCCAAAGCCTTACCCTCACCCGTCCCCTAATCCTAACCCGTACGCTAACACTAACCCGTACCCTAACACGTACGCTCACCCTAAACCGTTGACGTACCCTAAACTGTACCCTAAACCGTCCCCGTCCCCTAACCCTATCCCTAACCCTAACCCTAACCCTTACCCGAAGTCTTACCCTCACCCGTCCCCTAATCCTAACCCGTACGCTAACACTAACCCGTACCCTAACACGTACGCTCACCCTAAACCGTTGTCGTAACTTAACCTGTACCCTAAACCGTCCCCGTCCCCGTCCCCTAACCCTAACCCTAACCCTAACACTAACCCTTACCCGAAGCCTTACACTCACCCGTCCCCTACTCCTAACCCGTACGCTAACACTAACCCTTACCCTAACACGTACGCTCACCCGAAACCGTTGTCGTACCCTAACCTGTACCCTAAACCGTCCCCGTCCCCTAACGTTAACCCTAACACTAACCCTAACCCTAACCCTTACCCGAAGCCTTACCCTCACCCGTCCCCTAATCCTAACCCGTACGCTAACACTAACCCGTACCCTAACACGTACGTTCACCCTAAAACCTTGTCGTACACTAAACTGTACCCTAAACCGTCCCCGTCCGCTAACCCTAACCCTAACCCTAACCCTAACCCTAACCCTAATCCTTACCCGAGGCCTTACCCTCACCCGTCACCTAATCCTAACCCGTACGCTAACACTAAACCGTACCCTAACACGTACGCTCACCCTAAACCGTTTTCGTACCCTAACCTGTACCCTAAACCGTCCCCGTCCCCTAACCCTAACCCTAACCTTAACCTTAACCCTTACCCAAAGCCTTACCCTCAACCGTCCCCTAATCCTGAGCCATACGCTAACACTAACCCGTACCCTAACACGTACGCTCACCCTAAACCGTTGTCGTACCCTAACCTGTACCCTAAACCATCCCCGTCCCCGTCCCCGTCCCCGTCCCCTAACCCTAACCCTAACACTTACCCGAAGCCTTACCCTCACCCATCCCCTAATCCTAACCCGTATGCTAACACTAACCCGTACCCTAACACGTACGCTCACCCTAAACCGTTGTCTTACCCTAACCTGTACCCTAAACCGTCCCCGTCCCCTAACCCTAACCCTAAACCTATCCCTTACCCGAAGCCTTACCCTCACCCGTCCCCTAATCCTAACCCTTACGCTAACACTAACCCGTACCCTAACACGTACGCTCACCCTAAACCGTTATCGTACCCTAACCTGTACCCTAAACAGTCCCCGTCCCCTAGCCCTAACCCTAACCCTAACCCTAACCCTAACCCTAACCCTTACCCGAAGCCTTACCCTCACCCGTCCCCTAATCCTAACCCGTACGCTAACACTAACCCGTACCCTAACACGTACGCTCACCCTAAACCGTTGTCGTACCCTAACCTGTACCCTAAACCGTCCCCGTCCCCTAACCCTAACCCTAACCCTAACCCTAACCCTAACCCTTACCCGAAGCCTTACCCTCACCCGTCCCCTAATCCTAACCCGTACGCTAACACTAACCCTTACCCTAACACGTACGCTCACCCTAAACCGTTGTCGTACCCTAACCTGTACCCTAAACCGTCCCCGTCCCCTAACCCTAACCCTAACCCTAACCCTAACCCTAAATCTTACCCGAAGCCTTACCCTCACCCGTCCCCTAATCCTAACCCGTACGCTAACAGTAACCTGTACCCTAACACGTACGCTCACCCTAAACCGTTGACGTACCCTAACCTGTACCCTAAGCCGTCCCCGTCCCCTAACCCTAACCCTAACCCTAACCCTAACCCTAACCCTAACCCTTACCCGAAGCCTTACCCTCATCCGTCCCCTAATCCTAACCCGTACGCTAACACTAACCCGTACCCTAACACGTACGCTCACCCTAAACCGTTGTCGTAACCTAACCTGTACCCTAAACCGTCCCCGTCCCCGTCCCCTAACCCTAACCCTAACCCTAACACTAACCCTTACCCGAAGCCTTACCCTCACCCGTCCCCTACTCCTAACCCGTACGCTAACACTAACCCGTACCCTAACACGTACGCTCACCCGAAACAGTTGTTGTACCCTAACCTGTACCCTAAACCGTCCCCGTCCCCTAACCTTAACCCTAACACTAACCCTAAACCTAACCCTTACCCGAAGCCTTACCCTCACCCGTCCCCTAATCCTAACCCGTACGCTAACACTAACACGTACCCTAACACGTACGCTCAACCTAAACAGTTGTCGTACCCTAACCTGAACCCTAAACCGTCCCCGTCACCTAACCCTAACCCTAACCCTAACCCTAACCCTTACCCGAAGCCTTACCCTCACCCGTCCCCTAATCCTAACCCGTACGCTAACACTAACCCGTACCCTAACACGTACGCTCACCCTAAACCGTTTTCGTACCCTAAACCGTCCCCGTCCCCGTCCCCGTCCCCGTCCCCTAACCCTAACCCTAACCCTAACCCTAACCCTTACCCGAAGCCTTACACTCACCCGTCCCCTAATCCTAACCCATTCGCTAACACTAACTCGTACCCTAACACGTACGCTCACACTAAACCGTCGTCGTACCCTAACCTGTACCCTAAACCGTCCCCGTCCCATAACCCTAACCCTAACCCTAACCATTACCCGAAGCCTTACCCTCACCCATCCCCTAATCCTAACCCGTACGCTAACACTAACCCGTACCCTAACACGTACGTTCACCCTAAAACCTTGTCGTACACTAAACTGTACCCTAAACCGTCCCCGTCCCCTAACCCTATCCCTAAACCTAACCCTAACCCTAACCCTTACCCGAAGCCTTACCCTCACCCGTCCCCTAATCCTAACCCGTACGCTAACACTAACCCGTACCCTAACACGTACGCTCACCCTAAACCGTTGTCGTACCCTAACCTGTACCCTAAACCGTCCCTGTCATCGTCCCCGTCCCCTAACCCTAACCCTAACCCTAACCCTTACCCGAAGCCTTACCCTCACCCGTCCCCTAATCCTAACCCGTACGCTAACACTAACCCGTACCCTAACACGTACGCTCACCCTAAACCGTTGTCGTACCCTAACCTGTACCCTAAACCGTCCCCGTCCCCTAACCCTAACCCTAAACCTATCCCTTACCCGAAGCCTTACCCTCACCCGTCCCCTAATCCTAACCCTTACGCTAACACTAAACCGTACCCTAACACGTACGCTCACCCTAAACCGTTGTCGTACCCTAACCTGTACCCTAAACCGTCCCCGTCGCCTAGCCCTAACCCTAACCCTAACCCTAACCCTAACCCTAACCCTAACCTTTACCCGAAGCCTTACCCTCACCCGTCCCCTAATCCTAACCCGTACGCTAACACTAACCCGTACCCTAACACGTACGCTCACCCTAAACCGTTGTCGTACCCTAACCTGTACCCTAAACCGTCCCCGTCCCCTAACCCTAACCCTAACCCTAACCCTAACCCTAACCCTTACCCGAAGCCTTACCCTCACCCGTCCCCTAATCCTAACCCGTACGCTAACACTAACCCGTACCCTAACACGTACGCTCACCCTAAACCGTTGTCGTAACCTAACCTGTACCCTAAACCGTCCCCGTCCCCGTCCCCTAACCCTAAACCTAACCCTAACACTAACCCTTACCCGAAGCCTTACCCTCACCCGTCCCCTACTCCTAACCCGTACGCTAACACTAACCCGTACCCTAACACGTACGCTCACCCTAAACCGTTGTCGTACCCTAACCTGTACCCTAAACCGTCCCGGTCCCCTAACCCTAACCCTAATCCTAACCCTAACCCTAACACTTACCCGAAGCCTTACCCTCACCCGTCCCCTAATCCTAACCCGTACGCTAACACTAACCCGTACCCTAACACGTACGCTCACCCTAAACCGTTGTCGTAACCTAAACTGTACCCTAAACCGTCCCCTTCCCCGTCCCCTAACCCTAACCCTAACCCTAACACTAACCCTTGCCCGAAGCCTTACCCTCACCCGTACGCTAACACTAACCCGTACCCTAACACGTACGCTCACAGTAAACCGTTGTCGTGCCCTAACCTGTACCCTAAACCGTCCCCGTCCCCTCACCCTAACCCTAACCCTAACCCTAACCCTAACCCTAACCCTTACCCGAAGCTTTACCCTCACCCGTCCCCTAATCCTAACCCGTACGCTAACACTAACCCGTACCCTAACACGTACGCTCACCCTAAACTGTTGTCGTACCCTAACCTGTACCCTAAACCGTCCCCGTCCCCTAACCCTAACCCTAACCCTAACCCTAACCCTAACCCTTACCCGAAGCCTTACCCTCACCCGTCCCCTAATCCTAACCCGTACGCTAACACTAACCCGTACCCTAACACGTACGCTCACCCTAAACCGTTGTCGTACCCTAACCTGTACCCTAAAGCGTCCCCGTCCCCTAACCCTAACCCTAACCCTAACCCTAACCCTAAACCTTACCCGAAGCCTTACCCTCACCCGTCCCCTAATCCTAACCCGTACGCTAACACTAACCCGTACCCTAACACGTACGCTCACCCTAAACCGTTGTCGTACCCTAACCTGTACCCTAAATCGTCCCCGTCCCCTAACCCTAACCCTAACCCTAACCCTAACCCTAACCCTTACCCGAAGCCTTACCCTCACCCGTCCCCTAATCCTAACCCGTACGCTAACACTAACCCGTACCCTAACACGTACGCTCACCCTAAACCGTTGTCGTACCCTAACCTGTACCCTAAACCGTCCCGCTCCCATAACCCTAACCCTAACCCTAACCCTAACCCTAACCCTTACCCAAAGCCTTACCCTCACCCGTCCCCTAATCCTAACCCGTACGCTAACACTAACCCGTACCCTAACACGTACGCTCACCCTAAACCGTTGACGTACCCTAAACTGTACCCTAAACCGTCCCCGTCCCCTAACCCTATCCCTAACCCTAACCCTAACCCTTACCCGAAGTCTTACCCTCACCCGTCCCCTAATCCTAACCCGTACGCTAACACTAACCCGTACCCTAACACGTACGCTCACCCTAAACCGTTGTCGTAACTTAACCTGTACCCTAAACCGTCCCCGTCCCCGTCCCCTAACCCTAACCCTAACCCTAACACTAACCCTTACCCGAAGCCTTACACTCACCCGTCCCCTACTCCTAACCCGTACGCTAACACTAACCCTTACCCTAACACGTACGCTCACCCGAAACCGTTGTCGTACCCTAACCTGTACCCTAAACCGTCCCCGTCCCCTAACCTTAACCCTAACACTAACCCTAACCCTAACCCTTACCCGAAGCCTTACCCTCACCCGTCCCCTAATCCTAACCCGTACGCTAACACTAACCCGTACCCTAACACGTACGTTCACCCTAAAACCTTGTCGTACACTAAACTGTACCCTAAACCGTCCCCGTCCGCTAACCCTAACCCTAAACCTAACCCTAACCCTAACCCTTACCCGAAGCCTTACCCTCACCCGTCCACTAATCCTAACCCGTACGCTAACACTAACCCGTACCCTAACACGTACGCTCACCCTAAACCGTTGTCGTACCCTAACCTGTACCCTAAACCGTCCCCGTCATCGTCCCCGTCCCCTAACCCTAACCCTAACCCTAACCCTAACCCTTACCCGAAGCCTTACCCTCACCCGTCCCCTAATCCTAACCCGTACGCTAACACTAACCCGTACCCTAACACGTACGCTCACCCTAAACCGTTGTCGTACACTAACCTGTAACCTAAACCGTCCCCGTCCCCTAACCCTAACCCTAACCCTAACCCTAACCCTAATCCTTACCCGAGGCCTTACCCTCACCCGTCACCTAATCCTAACCCGTACGCTAACACTAAACCGTACCCTAACACGTACGCTCACCCTAAACCGTTTTCGTACCCTAACCTGTACCCTAAACCGTCCCAGTCCCCTAACCCTAACCCTAACCTTAACCTTAACCCTTACCCAAAGCCTTACCCTCAACCGTCCCCTAATCCTGACCCATACGCTAACACTAACCCGTACCCTAACACGTACGCTCACCCTAAACCGTTGTCGTACCCTAACCTGTACCCTAAACCATCCCCGTCCCCGTCCCCGTCCCCGTCCCCTAACCCTAACCCTAACACTTACCCGAAGCCTTACCCTCACCCGTCCCCTAATCCTAACCCGTACGCTAACACTAACCCGTACCCTAACACGTACGCTCACCCTAAACCGTTGTCTTACCCTAACCTGTACCCTAAACCGTCCCCGTCCCCTAAACCTAACCCTAACCCTAACCCTAACCCTAACCCTTACCCGAAGCCTTACCCTCACCCGTCCCCTAATCCTAACACGTACGCTAACACTAACCCGTACCCTAACACGTACGCTCACCCTAAACCGTTGTCGTACCCTAACCTGTACCCTAAACCGTCCCCGTACCCTAAACCTAACCCTAAACCTATCCCTTACCCGAAGCCTTACCCTCACCCGTCCCCTAATCCTAACCCTTACGCTAACACTAACCCGTACCCTAACACGTACGCTCACCCTAAACCGTTGTCGTAACCTAAACTGTACCCTAAACCGTCCCCTTCCCCGTCCCCTAACCCTAACCCTAACCCTAACACTAACCCTTGCCCGAAGCCTTACCCTCACCCGTACGCTAACACTAACCCGTACCCTAACACGTACGCTCACCCTAAACCGTTGTCGTACCCTAACCTGTACCCTAAACCGTCCCCGTCCCCTCACCCTAACCCTAACCCTAACCCTAACCCTAACCCTAACCCTTACCCGAAGCTTTACCCTCACCCGTCCCCTAATCCTAACCCGTACGCTAACACTAACCCGTACCCTAACACGTACGCTCACCCTAAACTGTTGTCGTACCCTAACCTGTACCCTAAACCGTCCCCGTCCCCTAACCCTAACCCTAACCCTAACCCTAACCCTAACCCTTACCCGAAGCCTTACCCTCACCCGTCCCCTAATCCTAACCCGTACGCTAACACTAACCCGTACCCTAACACGTACGCTCACCCTAAACCGTTGTCGTACCCTAACCTGTACCCTAAAGCGTCCCCGTCCCCTAACCCTAACCCTAACCCTAACCCTAACCCTAACCCTTACCCGAAGCCTTACCCTCACCCGTCCCCTAATCCTAACCCGTACGCTAACACTAACCCGTACCCTAACACGTACGCTCACCCTAAACCGTTGTCGTACCCTAACCTGTACCCTAAACCGTCCCCGTCCCCTAACCCTAACCCTAACCCTAACCCTAACCCTAACCCTTACCCGAAGCCTTACCCTCACCCGTCCCCTAATCCTAACCCGTACGCTAACACTAACCCGTACCCTAACACGTACGCTCACCCTAAACCGTTGTCGTACCCTAACCTGTACCCTAAACCGTCCCGCTCCCATAACCCTAACCCTAACCCTAACCCTAACCCTAACCCTTACCCAAAGCCTTACCCTCACCCGTCCCCTAATCCTAACCCGTACGCTAACACTAACCCGTACCCTAACACGTACGCTCACCCTAAACCGTTGACGTACCCTAAACTGTACCCTAAACCGTCCCCGTCCCCTAACCCTATCCCTAACCCTAACCCTAACCCTTACCCGAAGTCTTACCCTCACCCGTCCCCTAATCCTAACCCGTACGCTAACACTAACCCGTACCCTAACACGTACGCTCACCCTAAACCGTTGTCGTAACTTAACCTGTACCCTAAACCGTCCCCGTCCCCGTCCCCTAACCCTAACCCTAACCCTAACACTAACCCTTACCCGAAGCCTTACACTCACCCGTCCCCTACTCCTAACCCGTACGCTAACACTAACCCTTACCCTAACACGTACGCTCACCCGAAACCGTTGTCGTACCCTAACCTGTACCCTAAACCGTCCCCGTCCCCTAACGTTAACCCTAACACTAACCCTAACCCTAACCCTTACCCGAAGCCTTACCCTCACCCGTCCCCTAATCCTAACCCGTACGCTAACACTAACCCGTACCCTAACACGTACGTTCACCCTAAAACCTTGTCGTACACTAAACTGTACCCTAAACCGTCCCCGTCCGCTAACCCTAACCCTAACCCTAACCCTAACCCTAACCCTAATCCTTACCCGAGGCCTTACCCTCACCCGTCACCTAATCCTAACCCGTACGCTAACACTAAACCGTACCCTAACACGTACGCTCACCCTAAACCGTTTTCGTACCCTAACCTGTACCCTAAACCGTCCCCGTCCCCTAACCCTAACCCTAACCTTAACCTTAACCCTTACCCAAAGCCTTACCCTCAACCGTCCCCTAATCCTGAGCCATACGCTAACACTAACCCGTACCCTAACACGTACGCTCACCCTAAACCGTTGTCGTACCCTAACCTGTACCCTAAACCATCCCCGTCCCCGTCCCCGTCCCCGTCCCCTAACCCTAACCCTAACACTTACCCGAAGCCTTACCCTCACCCATCCCCTAATCCTAACCCGTACGCTAACACTAACCCGTACCCTAACACGTACGCTCACCCTAAACCGTTGTCTTACCCTAACCTGTACCCTAAACCGTCCCCGTCCCCTAACCCTAACCCTAAACCTATCCCTTACCCGAAGCCTTACCCTCACCCGTCCCCTAATCCTAACCCTTACGCTAACACTAACCCGTACCCTAACACGTACGCTCACCCTAAACCGTTATCGTACCCTAACCTGTACCCTAAACAGTCCCCGTCCCCTAGCCCTAACCCTAACCCTAACCCTAACCCTAACCCTAACCCTTACCCGAAGCCTTACCCTCACCCGTCCCCTAATCCTAACCCGTACGCTAACACTAACCCGTACCCTAACACGTACGCTCACCCTAAACCGTTGTCGTACCCTAACCTGTACCCTAAACCGTCCCCGTCCCCTAACCCTAACCCTAACCCTAACCCTAACCCTAACCCTTACCCGAAGCCTTACCCTCACCCGTCCCCTAATCCTAACCCGTACGCTAACACTAACCCTTACCCTAACACGTACGCTCACCCTAAACCGTTGTCGTACCCTAACCTGTACCCTAAACCGTCCCCGTCCCCTAACCCTAACCCTAACCCTAACCCTAACCCTAAACCTTACCCGAAGCCTTACCCTCACCCGTCCCCTAATCCTAACCCGTACGCTAACAGTAACCTGTACCCTAACACGTACGCTCACCCTAAACCGTTGACGTACCCTAACCTGTACCCTAAGCCGTCCCCGTCCCCTAACCCTAACCCTAACCCTAACCCTAACCCTAACCCTAACCCTTACCCGAAGCCTTACCCTCATCCGTCCCCTAATCCTAACCCGTACGCTAACACTAACCCGTACCCTAACACGTACGCTCACCCTAAACCGTTGTCGTAACCTAACCTGTACCCTAAACCGTCCCCGTCCCCGTCCCCTAACCCTAACCCTAACCCTAACACTAACCCTTACCCGAAGCCTTACCCTCACCCGTCCCCTACTCCTAACCCGTACGCTAACACTAACCCGTACCCTAACACGTACGCTCACCCGAAACAGTTGTTGTACCCTAACCTGTACCCTAAACCGTCCCCGTCCCCTAACCTTAACCCTAACACTAACCCTAAACCTAACCCTTACCCGAAGCCTTACCCTCACCCGTCCCCTAATCCTAACCCGTACGCTAACACTAACACGTACCCTAACACGTACGCTCAACCTAAACAGTTGTCGTACCCTAACCTGAACCCTAAACCGTCCCCGTCACCTAACCCTAACCCTAACCCTAACCCTAACCCTTACCCGAAGCCTTACCCTCACCCGTCCCCTAATCCTAACCCGTACGCTAACACTAACCCGTACCCTAACACGTACGTTCACCCTAAAACCTTGTCGTACACTAAACTGTACCCTAAACCGTCCCCGTCCGCTAACCCTAACCCTAAACCTAACCCTAACCCTAACCCTTACCCGAAGCCTTACCCTCACCCGTCCACTAATCCTAACCCGTACGCTAACACTAACCCGTACCCTAACACGTACGCTCACCCTAAACCGTTGTCGTACCCTAACCTGTACCCTAAACCGTCCCCGTCATCGTCCCCGTCCCCTAACCCTAACCCTAACCCTAACCCTAACCCTTACCCGAAGCCTTACCCTCACCCGTCCCCTAATCCTAACCCGTACGCTAACACTAACCCGTACCCTAACACGTACGCTCACCCTAAACCGTTGTCGTACACTAACCTGTAACCTAAACCGTCCCCGTCCCCTAACCCTAACCCTAACCCTAACCCTAACCCTAATCCTTACCCGAGGCCTTACCCTCACCCGTCACCTAATCCTAACCCGTACGCTAACACTAAACCGTACCCTAACACGTACGCTCACCCTAAACCGTTTTCGTACCCTAACCTGTACCCTAAACCGTCCCCGTCCCCTAACCCTAACCCTAACCTTAACCTTAACCCTTACCCAAAGCCTTACCCTCAACCGTCCCCTAATCCTGACCCATACGCTAACACTAACCCGTTCTCTAACACGTACGCTCACCCTAAACCGTTGTCGTACCCTAACCTGTACCCTAAACCATCCCCGTCCCCGTCCCCGTCCCCGTCCCCTAACCCTAACCCTAACACTTACCCGAAGCCTTACCCTCACCCGTCCCCTAATCCTAACCCGTACGCTAACACTAACCCGTACCCTAACACGTACGCTCACCCTAAACCGTTGTCTTACCCTAACCTGTACCCTAAACCGTCCCCGTCCCCTAAACCTAACCCTAACCCTAACCCTAACCCTAACCCTTACCCGAAGCCTTACCCTCACCCGTCCCCTAATCCTAACACGTACGCTAACACTAACCCGTACCCTAACACGTACGCTCACCCTAAACCGTTGTCGTACCCTAACCTGTACCCTAAACCGTCCCCGTACCCTAAACCTAACCCTAAACCTATCCCTTACCCGAAGCCTTACCCTCACCCGTCCCCTAATCCTAACCCTTACGCTAACACTAACCCGTACCCTAACACGTACGCTCACCCTAAACCGTTGTCGTAACCTAAACTGTACCCTAAACCGTCCCCTTCCCCGTCCCCTAACCCTAACCCTAACCCTAACACTAACCCTTGCCCGAAGCCTTACCCTCACCCGTACGCTAACACTAACCCGTACCCTAACACGTACGCTCACCCTAAACCGTTGTCGTACCCTAACCTGTACCCTAAACCGTCCCCGTCCCCTCACCCTAACCCTAACCCTAACCCTAACCCTAACCCTAACCCTTACCCGAAGCTTTACCCTCACCCGTCCCCTAATCCTAACCCGTACGCTAACACTAACCCGTACCCTAACACGTACGCTCACCCTAAACTGTTGTCGTACCCTAACCTGTACCCTAAACCGTCCCCGTCCCCTAACCCTAACCCTAACCCTAACCCTAACCCTAACCCTTACCCGAAGCCTTACCCTCACCCGTCCCCTAATCCTAACCCGTACGCTAACACTAACCCGTACCCTAACACGTACGCTCACCCTAAACCGTTGTCGTACCCTAACCTGTACCCTAAAGCGTCCCCGTCCCCTAACCCTAACCCTAACCCTAACCCTAACCCTAACCCTTACCCGAAGCCTTACCCTCACCCGTCCCCTAATCCTAACCCGTACGCTAACACTAACCCGTACCCTAACACGTACGCTCACCCTAAACCGTTGTCGTACCCTAACCTGTAACCTAAACCGTCCCCGTCCCCTAACCCTAACCCTAACCCTAACCCTAACCCTAACCCTTACCCGAAGCCTTACCCTCACCCGTCCCCTAATCCTAACCCGTACGCTAACACTAACCCGTACCCTAACACGTACGCTCACCCTAAACCGTTGTCGTACCCTAACCTGTACCCTAAACCGTCCCGCTCCCATAACCCTAACCCTAACCCTAACCCTAACCCTAACCCTTACCCAAAGCCTTACCCTCACCCGTCCCCTAATCCTAACCCGTACGCTAACACTAACCCGTACCCTAACACGTACGCTCACCCTAAACCGTTGACGTACCCTAAACTGTACCCTAAACCGTCCCCGTCCCCTAACCCTATCCCTAACCCTAACCCTAACCCTTACCCGAAGTCTTACCCTCACCCGTCCCCTAATCCTAACCCGTACGCTAACACTAACCCGTACCCTAACACGTACGCTCACCCTAAACCGTTGTCGTAACTTAACCTGTACCCTAAACCGTCCCCGTCCCCGTCCCCTAACCCTAACCCTAACCCTAACACTAACCCTTACCCGAAGCCTTACACTCACCCGTCCCCTACTCCTAACCCGTACGCTAACACTAACCCTTACCCTAACACGTACGCTCACCCGAAACCGTTGTCGTACCCTAACCTGTACCCTAAACCGTCCCCGTCCCCTAACGTTAACCCTAACACTAACCCTAACCCTAACCCTTACCCGAAGCCTTACCCTCACCCGTCCCCTAATCCTAACCCGTACGCTAACACTAACCCGTACCCTAACACGTACGTTCACCCTAAAACCTTGTCGTACACTAAACTGTACCCTAAACCGTCCCCATCCGCTAACCCTAACCCTAACCCTAACCCTAACCCTAACCCTAATCCTTACCCGAGGCCTTACCCTCACCCGTCACCTAATCCTAACCCGTACGCTAACACTAAACCGTACCCTAACACGTACGCTCACCCTAAACCGTTTTCGTACCCTAACCTGTACCCTAAACCGTCCCCGTCCCCTAACCCTAACCCTAACCTTAACCTTAACCCTTACCCAAAGCCTTACCCTCAACCGTCCCCTAATCCTGACCCATACGCTAACACTAACCCGTACCCTAACACGTACGCTCACCCTAAACCGTTGTCGTACCCTAACCTGTACCCTAAACCATCCCCGTCCCCGTCCCCGTCCCCGTCCCCTAACCCTAACCCTAACACTTACCCGAAGCCTTACCCTCACCCGTCCCCTAATCCTAACCCGTACGCTAACACTAACCCGTACCCTAACACGTACGCTCACCCTAAACCGTTGTCTTACCCTAACCTGTACCCTAAACCGTCCCCGTCCCCTAACCCTAACCCTAAACCTATCCCTTACCCGAAGCCTTACCCTCACCCGTCCCCTAATCCTAACCCTTACGCTAACACTAACCCGTACCCTAACACGTACGCTCACCCTAAACCGTTATCGTACCCTAACCTGTACCCTAAACAGTCCCCGTCCCCTAGCCCTAACCCTAACCCTAACCCTAACCCTAACCCTAACCCTTACCCGAAGCCTTACCCTCACCCGTCCCCTAATCCTAACCCGTACGCTAACACTAACCCGTACCCTAACACGTACGCTCACCCTAAACCGTTGTCGTACCCTAACCTGTACCCTAAACCGTCCCCGTCCCCTAACCCTAACCCTAACCCTAACCCTAACCCTAACCCTTACCCGAAGCCTTACCCTCACCCGTCCCCTAATCCTAACCCGTACGCTAACACTAACCCTTACCCTAACACGTACGCTCACCCTAAACCGTTGTCGTACCCTAACCTGTACCCTAAACCGTCCCCGTCCCCTAACCCTAACCCTAACCCTAACCCTAACCCTAAACCTTACCCGAAGCCTTACCCTCACCCGTCCCCTAATCCTAACCCGTACGCTAACAGTAACCTGTACCCTAACACGTACGCTCACCCTAAACCGTTGACGTACCCTAACCTGTACCCTAAGCCGTCCCCGTCCCCTAACCCTAACCCTAACCCTAACCCTAACCCTAACCCTAACCCTTACCCGAAGCCTTACCCTCATCCGTCCCCTAATCCTAACCCGTACGCTAACACTAACCCGTACCCTAACACGTACGCTCACCCTAAACCGTTGTCGTAACCTAACCTGTACCCTAAACCGTCCCCGTCCCCGTCCCCTAACCCTAACCCTAACGCTAACCCTAACCCTTACCCGAAGCCTTACCCTCACCCGTCCCCTAATCCTAACCCGTACGCTAACACTAACCCATACCCTAACACGTACGCTCACCCTAAACCGTTGTCGTACCCTAACCTGTACCCTAAACCGTCCCGGTCCCCTAACCGTAACCCTAACCCTAACCCTACCCTAACCCTTACCCGAAGCCTTACCCTCACCCGTCCCCTAATCCTAACCCGTACGCTAACACTAACCCGTACCCTAACACGTACGCTCACCCTAAACCGTTGTCGTACCCTAACCTGTACCCTAAACCATCCCCGTCCCCTAAACCTAACCCTACACCTAACCCTAACCCTAACCCTTACCCGAAGCCTTACCCTCACCCGTCCCCTAATCCTAACCCGTACGCTAACACTAACCCGTACCCTAACACGTACGCTCACCCTAAACCGTTGTCGTACCCTAACCTGTACCCTAAACCGTCCCGGTCCCCTAACCCTAACCCTAACACTAATCCTAACCCTAACCCTTACCCGAAGCCTTACCCTCACCCGTCCCGTAATCCTAACCCGTACGCTAACACTAACCCGTACCCTAACACATACTTTCACACTAAACCGTTGTCGTACCCTAGCCTGTACCCTAAACCGTCCCCTTCCCCTAACCCTAACCCTAACCCTAACCCTAACCCTAACCCTAACCCTTACCCGAAGCCTTACCCTCACCCGTCCCCTAATCCTAACCCGTACGCTAACACTAACCCGTACCCTAACACGGACGCTCACCCGAAACCGTTGTCGTACACTAAGCTGTACCCTAAACCGTCCCCGTCCCCTAACCCTAACCCTAACCCTAACCCTAACCCTAACCCTTACCCGAAGCCTTATCCTCACCCGTCCCCTTATCCTAACCCGTACGCTAACACTAACCCGTACCCTAACACGTACGCTCACCCTAAACTGTTGTCGTACACTAACCTGTACCCTAAACCGTCCCCGCCCCGTCCCCTAACCCTAACCCTAACCCTAACCCTAACCCTTACCCGAAGCCTTACCCTCACCCGTCCCCTAATCCTAACCCGTACGCCAACACTAACCCGTACCCTAACACGTACGCTCACCCTAAACCGTTGTCATCCCCTAACCTGTACACTAAACCGTCCCCGTCCCCTAACCCTAACCCTAACCCTAACCCTAACCCTTACCGGAAGCCTTACCCTCACCCGTCCCCTAATCCTAACCCGTACGCTAACACTAACCCGTACCCTAACACGTATGCTCACCCTAATCCATTGTCGAACCCTAACCTGTACCCTAAACCGTTCCCGTCCCCTAACCCTAAACCTAACCCTAACCCTAACCCTAACCCTTACCCGAAGCCTTACCCTCACCCGTCCCCTAATCCTAACCCGTACGCTAACACTAATCCGTACCCTAACACGTACGCTCACCCTACACCGTTGTCGTACACTAACCTGTTCCCTAAACCGTCCCCGTCCCCGTCCCCTAACCCTAAACCTAACCCTAACCCTAACCCTTACCCGAAGCCTTAACCTCACCCGTCCCCTAATCCTAACCCGTACGCTAACACTAACCCGTACCCTAACACGTACGCTCACCCTAAACCGTTGTCGTACCATACCTGTACCCTAAACCGTCCCCTTCCCCTAACCCTAACCCTAACCCTAACCCTAACCCTAACCTTAACCCTTACCCGAAGCCTTACCCTCACCCGTCCCCTAATCCTAACCCGTACGCTAACACTAACCCGTACCCTAACACTTATGCTCACCCTAAACTGTTGTCGTACACTAACCTGTACCGTAAACCGTCCCCGTCCCCTAACCCTAACCCTAACCCTAAACCTAACCCTTACCCGAAGCCTTACCCTCACACGTTCCCTAATCCTATCCCGTACGCTAACACTAACCCGTACCCTAACACGTACACTCACCCTAAACCGTTGTCGTACCCTAACCTGTACCCTAAACCGTCCCCGTCCCCGTCCCCTAACCCTAACCCTAACCCGAAGCCTTACCCTCACCCGTCCCCTAATCCTAAACTGTACGCTAACACTAATCCGTACCCTAACACGTACGCTCATCCTAAACCGTTGTCATACCCTAACCTGTACCCTAAACCGTCCCCGTCCCCTAACCCTAACCCTAACCCTAACCCTAACCCTTATCCGAAGCCTTACACTCACCCGTCCCCTAATCCTAACCCGTACGCTAACACTAACCCGTATCCTAACACGTATGCTCACCCTAAACCGTTGTCGTACCCTAACCTGTACCCTAAACTGTCCCTGTCCCCTAACCCTAACCCTAACCCTAACCTTTACCCGAAGCCTTACACTCAACCGTCCCCTAAACCTAACCCGTACGCTAACACTAACCCGTACCCTAACACGTACGCTCACCCTAAACCGTTGTCGTATCCTAACCTGTACCCTAAACCGTCCCGGTCCCCTAACCCTAACCCTAACCCTAACCCTTACCCGAAGCCTTACCCTCACCCGTCCCCTAATCCTAACCCGTACGCTAACACTAACCCGTACCCTAACACGTATGCTCACCCTAAACCGTTGTCGTACCCTAACCTGTACCCTAAACCGTCCCCGTCCCCTAACCCTAACCCTAACCCTAACCCTAACCCTAACCCTTACCCGAAGCCTTACCCTCTCCCGTCCCCGAATCCTAACCCATACGCTAACACTAACCCGTACCCTAACACGTACGCTCACCCTAAACCGTTGTCGTAACCTAACCTGTACCCTAAACCGTCCCCGTCCCCGTCCCCTAACCCTAACCCTAACCCTAACACTAACCCTTACCCGAAGCCTTACCCTCACCCGTCCCCTAATCCTAACCCGTACGCTAACACTAACCCGTACCCTAACACGTACGCTCACCCTAAACCGTTGTCGTACCCTAACCTGTACCCAAAACCGTCCCCGTCGCCTAACCCTAACCCTAACCCTAACCCTAACCCTAACCCTTACCCGAAGCTTTACCCTCACCCGTCCCCTAATCCTAACCCGTACGCTAACACTAACCCGTACCCTAACACGTACGCTCACCCTAAACCGTTGTCGTACCCTAACCTGTACCCTAAACCGTCCCAGTCCCCTAACCCTAACCCTAACCCTAACCCTTACCCGAAGCCTTACCCACACCCGGCCCCTAATCCTAACCCGTACGCTAACACTAACCCGTACCCTAACACGTACGCTCACCCTAAACCGTTGTCGTACCCTAACCTGTACCCTACACCGTCCCCGTCCCCTAACCATAACCCTAACCCTAACCCTAACCCTAAACCTAACCCTTACCGAAGCCTTACCCTCACCCGTCCCCTAATCCTAACCCGTACGCTAACACTAACCCATACCCTAACACGTACGCTCACCCTAAAACGTTGTCGTACCCTAACCTGTACCCTAAACCGTCCCTGTCCCCTAACCATAACGCTTACCCTAACCCTAACCCTAACCCTTACCCGAAGCCTTACCCTCACCCGTCCCCTAATCCTAACCCGTACGCTAACACTAACCCATACCCTAAAACGTACGCTTACCCTAAACCGTTGTCGTACCCTAACCTGTACCCTAAACCGTCCCCATTCCCTAACCCTAACCCTAACCCTAACCCTAACCCTAACCCTTGCCCGAAGCCTTACCCTCACCCGTCCCCTAATCCTAACCCGTACGCTAACACTAACCCGTACCCTAACACGTACGCTCACCCTAAACCTTTTTCGACACTAACCTGTACCCTAAACCGTCCCCGTCCCCTAACACTAACCCTGACCCTAACCCTAACAGTAACCCTTACCCGAAGCCTTACCCTCACCCGTCCCATAATCCTAACCCGTAGGCTAACACTAACCCATACCCTAACATGTACGCTCACCCTAAACCGTTGTCGTACCCTAACCTGTACCCTAAACCGTCCCCGTCCCCTAAACCTAACCCTAACCCTAACCCTAAACCATTCCCGAAGCCTTAGCATCACCCGTCCCCTAATCCTAACCCGTAGGCTAACACTAACCCGTACCCTAACACATACGCTCACCCTAAACCGTTGTCGTACCATAACCTGTATCCTAAACCGTCCCTGTCCCCTAACCCTAACCCTAACCCTAACGCTAACCCTAACCCTTACCCGAAGCCTTACCCTCACCCGTCCCCTAAACCTAACCCGTACGCTAACACTAACCCGTACCCTAACACGTACGCTCACCCTAAACTGTTGTCGTACCCTAACCTGTACCCTAAACCGTCTCCGTCCCCTAACCCTAACCCTAACCCTAACCCTAACCCTAACCCTAACCCTAACTCTTACCCGAAGCCTTACCCTCAACCGTCCCCTAATCCTAACCCGTACGCTAACACTAACCCGTACCCTAACACGTACGCTCACCCTAAACCGTTGTCGTACCCTAACCTGTACCCTAAACCGTTCCCGTCCCCGTCCCCTAACCCTAACCCTAACCCTTACACTAACGCTTACCCGAAGCCTTACCCTCACCCGTCCCCTAATCCTAACCCGTACGCTAACACTAACCCATACCCTAACACGTACGCTCACCCTAAAACGTTGTCGTACCCTAACCTGTACCCTAAACCGTCCCCGTCCACTAACCCTAACCCTAACCCTAATCCTAACCCTAACCCTTACCCGAAGCCTTACCCTCACACGTCCCCTAATCCTAACCCGTACGCTAACACTAACCCGTAACCTAACACGTACGCTCACCCTAAACCGTTGTCGTACCCTAACCTGTACCCTAAACTGTCCCCACCCCCTAACCCTAACCCTAACCCTAACCCTAACCCTTACCCGAAGCCTTACCCTCACCCGTCCCCTAATCCTAACCCGTACGCTAACACTAACCCATACCCTAACACGTACGCTCACCCTAATCCGTTGTCGTACCCTAAACTTTACCCTACACCGTCCCCGTCCCCTAACCCTAACCCTAACCCTAACCCTAACCCTAACCCTTACCCGAGGCCTTACCCTGACCCGTCCCCAAATCCTAACCCATACGCTAACACTAACCCGTACCCTAACACGTACGCTCACCCTAAACCGTTGTCGTACCATAACCTCTACCCTAAACCGTCCCCGTCCCCTATCCCTAACCCTAACCCTAACCCTAACCCTAACCCTTACCCGAAGCCTTACCCTCACCCGTCCCCTAATCCTAACCCGTACGCTAACACTAACCCATAACCTAACACGTACGCTCACCCTAAACCGTTGTCGTACCCTAACCTGTACCCTAAACGTTTCCCGTCCCCTAACCCTAACCCAAACCCTAACCCTAACCTTAACCCTTACCCAAAGCCTTACCCTCACCTGTCCCCTAATCCTGACCCATACGCTAACACTAACCCGTACCCTAACACGTACGCTCACCCTAAACCGTTGTCGTACCCTAACCTGTACCCTAAACCATCCCCGTCCCCGTCCCCGTCCCCTAACCCTAACCCTATCCCTAACCCTTACCCGAAGCCTTACCCTCACCCGTCCCCTAATCCTAATCCGTACGCTAACACTAACACGTACCCTAAAACGTACGCTCACCCTAAACCGTTGTCGTACCATAACCTATACCCTAAACCGTCCCCGTCCCCTAAACCTAACCCTAACCCTAACCCTAACCCTTACCCGAAGCCTTACCCTCACCCGTCCCCTAATCCTAACCCGTACGCTAACACTAACCCGTACCCTAACACGTACGCTCACCCTAAACCGTCGTCGTACCCTAACCTGTACCCTAAACCGTCCCCGTCCCCTAACCCTAACCCTAACCGTAACCCTAACCCTTACCCGAAGCCTTACCCTCACCCGTCCCCTAATCCTAACCCGTACGCTAACACTAACCCGTACCCTAACACGTACGCTCACCCTAAAACGTTGTCGTACCCTAAACCGTCCCCGTCCCCGTCCCCGTCCCCTAACCCTAACCCTAACCCTAACCCTAACCCGAAGCCTTTCCCTCACCCGTCCCCTAATCCTAACCCGTAAGCTAACACTAACCCGTACCCTAACACGTACGCTCACCCTAAACCCTTGTCATACCCTAACCTGTACCCTAATCCGTCCCCGTCCCCTAACCCTAACCCTAACCCTAACCCTAACCCTTACCCGAAGCCTTACCCTCACCCGTCCCCTAATCCTAACCCGTACGCTAACACTAACCCGTACCCAAACACGTACGCTCACCCTAAACCATTGGCGTACCCTAACCTGTACCCTAAACCGTCCCCGTCCCCGTCCCCTAACCCAAACCCTAACCCTAACCCTTACCAGAAGCCTTACCCTCACCCGTCCCCTAATCCTAACCCGTACGCTAACACTAACCCGTACCCTAACACGTAAGCTCACCCTAAACCGTTGTCGTACACTAACCTGTACCCTAAACCGTCCCCGTCCCCTAACCCTAACCCTAACCCTAACCCTAACCCTAACCCTAACCCTTACCCGAAGCCTTACCCTCACCCGTCCCCTAATCCTAACCCGTACGCTAACACTAACACGTACCCTAACACGTACGCTCACCCTAAACTGTTGTCGTACCCTAACCTGTACCCTAAACCATCCCCGTCCCCTAACCCTAACCCTAACCCTAACCCTAACCCTTACCTGAAGCCTTACCCTCACCCGTCCCCTAATCCTAACCCGTACGCTAACACTAACCCCTACCCTAACACGTACGCTCACCCTAAACCGTTTTCGTACCCTAACCTGTACCCTAAACCATCCCCGTCCCCGTCCCCTAACCCTAACCCTAACCCTCACCCTAACCCTAACCCTAAGCCTTACCCTCACCCGTCCCATAATCCTAACCCGTACGCTAACACTAACCCGTACCGTAACACGTACGCTCACCCTAAACCGTTGTCATACCCTAACCTGTACCCTAAACAGTCCCCGTCCCCTAACCCTAACCCTAACCCTAACCCTTACACGAAGCCTTACCCTCACCCGTCCCCTAATCCTAACCCGTACGCTAACACTAACCCGTACCCTAACACGTACGCTCACCCTAAACCGTTGTCGTACCCTAACCTGTACCCTAAACGGTTCCCGTCCCCTAACCCTAACCCTAACCCTAACCCTAACCTTAACCCTTACCCAATGCCTTACCCTCACCCGTCCCCTAATCCTGACCCATACGCTAACACTAACCCGTACCCTAACACGTACGCTCACCCTAAACCGTTTTCGTACCCTAACCTGTACCCTAAACCATCCCCGTCCCCGTCCCCGTCCCCTAACCCTAACCCTATCCCTAACCCTTACCCGAAGCCTTACCCTCACCCGTCCCCTAATCCTAACCCGTACGCTAACAATAAGCCGTATCCTAACACGTACGCTCACCCTAAACCATTGTCGTACCCTAACCTGTACCCTAAACCGTCCCTATCCCCTAACCCTAACCCTAACCCTAACCCTAACCCTAACCCTTGCCCGAAGCCTTACCCTCACCCGTCCCCTAATTCTAACCCGTACGCTAACACTAACCCGTACCCTAACACGTACGCTCACCCTAAACCGTTTTCGTACACTAACCTGTACCCTAAACCGTCCCCGTCCCCTAACCTTAACCCTAACCCTAACCCTAACAGTAACCCTTACCCGAAGCCTTACCCTCACCCGTCCCCTAATCCTAACCCGTACGCTAACACTAACCCATACCCTAACGTGTACGCTCATCCTAAACCGTTGTCGTACCCTAACCTGTACCCTAAACCGTCCCCGTCCCCTGACCCTAACCCTAACCCTAACCCTAACCCTAACCCTTACCCGAAGCCTTACCCTCACCCGTCCCCTAATCCTAACCCGTAGGCTAACACTAACCCGTACCCTAACACGTACGCTCACCCTAAACCGTTGTCGTACCCTAACCTTTACACTAATCTGTCCCCGTCCCCGTCCCCTAACACTAACCCTAACCCTAACCCTAACCCTTAACCGAAGCCTTACCCTCACCCGTCCCCTAATCCTAACCCGTACGCTAACACTAACCCGTACCCTAACACGTACGCTCACCCTAAACCGTTGTCGTACCATAACCTGTACCCTAAACCGTCCCCGTCCCCTAACCCTAACGCTAACCCTTACCCTAACCCTAACCCTAACCCTAACCGTTACCCAAAGCCTTACCCTCACCCGTCCCCTAAACCTAACCCGTACGCTAACACTAACCCGTACACTAACACGTACGCTCACCCTAAACCGTTCTCGTACCCTAACCTGTACCCTAAACCGTCCCCGTCCCCTAACCCTAACCCTAACCCTAACCCTAACCTTAACCCTTACCCAAAGCCTTACACTCACCCGTCCGCTAATCCTAACCCGTACGCTAACACTAACCCGTACCCTAACACGTACGCTCACCCTAAACCGTTGTTGTATCCTAAACTGTACCCTAAACCGTCCCCGTCCCCTAACCCTAAACCTAACCCTAACCCTAACCCTAACCCTTACCCGAAGCCTTACCCTCACCCGTCCCCTAATCCTAAGCCGTACGCTAACACTAACCCGTACCCTAACACGTACGCTCACCCTAAACCGTTGTCGT